>NC_142796.1:93081318-93179179 GCF_049724085.1 Artemia sp. Qi Xiang Cuo
AACCAATTGAAAATAATAGCGGTGATTATTAGGTTTTGGATTATAACATGGATAAAGTCATCAGTGCCTACAATACTTTTGAAAATCAAAAACCTGGACTAGAAAAATCGTTGGAAGAAAAAGAAGTTTTTGTTCCTACACTTGAGCAATTGAAAGATACAAAGCTTCGGCGTACTGTCTTTCAGAATGACAAAACACAAGTCGAGGCAAAAGAAGAAGTTTTGTTCCACCTCATGGATAATTAAAAAAAAAACAAAGGTTTGGCGACATTTGTTACATAATGGCAAAAGACAAGCCGAAGCAAAAGTTAAAGGTCCAATAAATAAATGTAATTTTACAAAAGCACTATCTATAATTTAAGGTCCATGTTGACGTCATGAAATCAAGAAAAGGCTCAAATTGTCTGCTTTTAGAAGACACGCGACAGTGAGAATCCATATAAAGAAGCCTGCCGTGTGCCGTGTGTCGGGACCCCTTACTATTGATAAATAAATATATATATATATATATATATATATATATATATATATATATATATATATATATATATATATATATATATATATATATATATATATATATATATATATATATATATATATATATATATATATATATATATACATGCATATATATGATAGTATATTTATATGTATATATATACTATCTTCTATATGTGAGTAATAATTGTGTATGTATGTATATAAGTATATATATGGGTTGCGACAACATCAATACGGGCGGCTAAAGCATAGGTCATAACTAAATTGTCTGAAGTAATCAAGATCCAAAAACATGTCAAAAGTAAAAATGAAGAGCAAAGAAACGGGCGGTTAGAAGACACGTGAAAACGACAATTAGAGCGTGTAAAAAATGAAAATGAAGAGCAAAGACACACGTGCTTAGAAGACATGCGACACCAAGCATGTGAGCTAGTCAAAAATGATAATGAAGAGCAAAGACACACACGATTCGAAGAAAGGTGGTGGCGTGACAAAAATGAAAATGAAGAGCAAAGACAAATGTGGTTAGAAGACACGCGACACCGAACATGTGACTAAGTCAAAAATAAAAATGAAGAGCAAATACACACGCGGCTAGGAAAACAGCGGTAGTGTGTCAAAAATAGAAATGAAGAGCAAAGACACACGTGGTTAGAAGACATGCTACACCGAGCTTGTAAGCAGGTCAAAAATGAAAATAAAGAGCAAAGGGAAACGCGGTTAAAAGACATGAGACACCGAACATGTGAGCGAGTCAATGAAAATCAATCTTGACAGCGATTATCAAAACGTGTCAAAATTGAAAATGGTTGCGATTACTATTGAGTTTGGGATTTGGACATGAATATGGTCATCAATGCCTTTCATACTATTTTAAAAAAAAACAAAGGTTTGGCAATATGCATTTCATAATGACGAAACAGAAGCCGAGGTAAACCGAACCAAACAAATTGAAAATGATAGCGATGATAATTGGGATTGGGATTTTGACATGGATAAGGTCATCAATGCCAACCATACCTTTGAAAATCAAAAACCTGGACTAGATAAATCGTCGGAAGAAAAAGAAGTTTTTGTCCCACCACCTGAACGATTAAAAGAAACAAAAGTTTGACGATATGTCTTTCACAATGACTAAAGACAAGCCGAGGCAAAAGTTAAAGGTACAATAAAAAAAAAGTAATTTTACAAAGGCACTACTTCTAATTTAAGGTACATTTGGACGCTATGGCATCAAGAAAAGGCTCAAGTTGTCTGCGTTTAGAAGAAAAGTAACAATGAGAATCCATTTATAGAAGCCTGCCGCGTTCCGACTGCCGGGGCCTGGCGGCTTCACCACCGGGCTCCTGTTACTATATATGTATGTATGTATGTATTTTGTGTGTGTGTTTCATGTTTATAGGCAGTATTTTTACTTCTACTTCTGATATTATTCGTGCGAACAACTTCCCTGATGAAGATAGTCTGTAGCCTATGAGTAAAGTCGTGACGAAATAGCCTTCTTGAGAAGGAAGTGAGGAGCGTTTATTTTGTTGGTTAGCTTTCATCGCTTCTTTTTTTTTCATTATTATTATACACGGCTTTTCTATCTTGAAATAAAGTCAAGCGATTTCTACATCATTTTAAGATGTAAAATACTATCAAACAGTTCGTAGTAACGAACTGTAAGTAAGGAGCGACCCGGCTCAATGGTAACCGAAACTCTAAAAAACGGAATTTTGATACCAATAGATACATCAAAAGAATCAGATTTTAATTTTGATTTCAAATCTATAAGTTTCATCAAGTTTAATTTGACCTATCAAAAGTTACGCGCCTGAGAAAATTTGGCTGATTTTCGAAAAAAGGGGAAAGACCCCCTAAAAGTTATGGAACCTTAATGAAAATCACACCATCATATTCAGCGTATCAGAGAACCCTACTGTAGAGGTTTCAAGCTCCTATCTACAAAAATGTGGAATTTTCCATTTTTTGCCAGAAGAAAGATCACGGGTGCGTGTTTGTTTGTTTTTTTGTTTTTTTTCCCAGGGGTGATCGTATCGACCCAGTGATCCTAGAATATCGTGGGAGGGCTCATTGGAATGGAAATTAAAAGTAATAGTGCCCTTTTTAAGTGACCAAAAAAATTGGAGGGCAACTGGGCCCCCTCCCACGCTCATTGTTTTCCCAAAGTCACCTGATTAAAATTTTGAGATAACCATTTTGTTCAGCATGTTCGAAAACATAATAAGTATGTCTTTTAGGATGACTTAATCCCCCTTAATTCCCGGGAGGAGGGCTGAAAGTTATGAACTTTACCCAATGCTAACATATAGTATTGGTTATTGGGAAGTGTACAGTACAGACGTTTTCAGGGGAGATTTTTCCTGGTAGTGGGGGAGGCCGGGCAGGAACGTACGCAGGGGGGGCCTTTGGGCCAACCCACCTCACCCCCCCCCCGAAATCTCACGATTTTTTTTCATTTTCCCATAATTTTCAGATTTTTCTCACAGAATAATGGGTTTGAAGGATTTGCCCCCCCCCCCGCGAAACAAATTGGGCCACCTCCCCCCCCCCGAATAAATTCCTGCGTACGTGCCTGGGGTCGGGGGTTATGTAGGAGAATCTTTCCATGAAGAAAGTTTTCATGGGGGGACATTGCTATGAAGGGGACGCCGGACTTCCCAGCATTATTTAAAAAAAGATCAGAAATTAAATATAAAAAAACAGGTTTTTCAACTGCAACAGCAGCAACATCAAAACTTTTAAACGAACAGAAAATATTACATATATGATTGGGTTCACCCCCTAGTCAATACCTCACTCTTTAAGCCAGAGATTTTTTAGTACTTTCATAAGAGCTATTTATTCTAATTAACGGCCTTTGTGATTAAGCGGTCAAGTTACGTATATTTATTACTAATAAAAACGTTCGTAAATAAAATGAAACAAGTTTTGAGAAAGCCATTTAACCAAATAAAAGTAAATTAATATGAAAATTTTGTTTTAATTATTCATGTACTGTGAGCCAAGATCAAAACCTGCATTTATTCAAAAACGTTCAAAAATTAAATAAAAAAAATTAGTTTTTTTAACGGAAAGTAAGGAGCGACATTAAAACTTAAAACGAACAGAAATTATTCCGTACATGAAAGGGGCTGTCCCCTCCTCAACGCCTTGCTCTTTACGCTAAAGTTTGACTTTCTCACAGCTCTATTATTTTAAACAATAAAAAACTTTAGCGTAAAGAGCGAGGCGTTGAGGAGGGGACAGCCCCTTTCATATACGGAATAATTTCTGTTCGTTTTAAGTGTTAATGTCGCTCCTTACTTTCAGTTAAAAAAACTTGTTTTTTTTATTTAATTATAATACTAAGACGGTGCTTTTAAGGTGTTTGATATTCTAACTTATTTCTGGTCAAATAAAGAAGATATCTTAATTATTATCTTAAATAAAATATTTTAATATTGTGAAATCGGAAAGTAAATAAGAAAATTACGGGGAAGAATAGAAATGTTTCTGTTCGGATTACTTCTTAGGTTTAGGATATTTTTGTTTTGTAAGAAAATTATGCTTTGTTTTTATTAAAGTACCAAGGACAGCAAGAATTAAATATGATTCTTTCAACTGGCCAACTGGAAAGTTACACAGCTATTTATATAATTGGAAATTTTAAAAATTGGGGGTTCCATTTTTAATGTAAAGACTCATATTTACAATTATCCAGTTTTAACGCTTAACAGACACCGAGTTAAAAAAAAAAAAAAAAAAAAAAAAAGGAATGTGTGTGAAGAGGCAGCAGGAAATGAGCAAAAAATTTATGGTTGCAGTAGCAAAAGACAAACACTACCTGTAATTGACAGTAGACTGGATAAAAAAAAACAGTGACTGAACGAGCAAAATGATGTAAGAATATAAATAGATATTACTAAAGAATAAATAAAAATTATGTAAGAATATGGACCTAACATCTTATTACCAAATACGAATTGATAAGAAATGTATATATAATTGAAATGTTAAAATCTAATATGCACATCGTTATGTTTATTACTAAGCTATTTAAGATTAGACGCTTCCTGTTGTTAGTTCATTTACTTGCTTCCAAGAACATCTTTCGAAAAGATCAATTATCATGTTTTGTTATATTTATCCCTGTAGTGTTTCAAGTTTAATCACGCATCAATATACTCCTTATTTACTTCTGATTCCGAAAGTATTACTTTCATACTTAATTTGCATCATGTAAAGCTCAAATATTAATGCTATTGTTTTGCTTCAGGCGCTAAGAAAAAAATTCCCAGGCATGACACTGTCAAACGTAAAATCATCTAGATCTATTCCAAATTTCATCACCCGTAATTTCCCAATCCCGCTTACCAGAATAGTCTGCTTTTTTAACTGAATATGCATTCTAATTTTATTAATCAATATTAGTAGGCTATATGCTTTTTCTTATTTCTTACAGGTATCTTTGACTAGCCCTGTAACCATCTTAACTACAGCAATGTTGGTTTAGTAAAGAATGACGTCTCAATTTTTTTTTTATTCAACTAAACGCCAATCAAATGTGCAATGATTGTCAATCTGTTGGATCTAAAGGACAAATTTCTTGCTTCAACACCCATCTCCTTTACCAATTTTTATTAGAAATGTTGACATTTTGCAATTTGTTTCAGCTAGAATTCTTATGAAGAAGTTAAAATTTATGACTTGAAAATGTGCTTGTGGGCCCCCCAAAACATAGCATGTTTTAATTTTAAAGAAGATAAAAAAACAATAACTTGAACCCTAAAAAATTGCTTAAAATTTCTTAGTAGTAATCTTAAAAGTGTCATTTAATTTTCAGTTTACCAGACTTTAAAGCAAAATTGAATTAAAAGTAAAAGCATTGAAGAAACATCTTCTCGAAATAAATTTTGTTTTTATAAAAATATTTTACAATTCTATTGACGATGTTTCAAAAGTTCAATTTATTTATCAGTTTTTTATATTCTTGAGTGAGATGGAATTTAACAGGATTCCAAATGTATTTTTTCTTAGAAATTGTTGGTTTTCCTTTTTTACTGGAAACTTGTTTAATTATCTGCTCTTTTCCCAATCATATGTGAAACAAAAATATTGTTCATCACAAATATGGTTTTCATTAAATGGTTAACAAGGCTTTATCCTGCGAGGTACTTAAGAGGGAAGGCACTCCAACGGGATATTTATTGGGATGTTTGTTTGTTTTAAGAATGGCTGTATATATGAATGTTTCTTTTTATTTCAGCATTTAAAATTCGTTTTTGTGAGTATTTAAAAATATTATTTTTAACTTAATAACAAAATAATATTGTGCAGAGTTATTTAGATAAAGTTTTCCTTTTTATAGGACAGAGGCACATAGTATTTGGCTGTGTTTTTAGCTGGAGTTTTTGCTAAATTGCCAAGAACTAAATTGGCTGAAAGTAATCATTCACATGTACTCTGAAAATAACAAAAAAGCAAAAAATAAAAACAAACAGGCTGTCATCAAACAGTTCGTGGTAACGAACTATAAGTAAGGAGAGACCCGGCTCAATGGTAACCGAAACTCTAGAAAACGGGATTTTGATACCCATAGATACATCAAAAGAATTAAATTTTAATGCTGATTTCAAATATACAAGTTTCGTCAAGTTTAGTCCTGCCCATCAAAAGTTACGCGCCTGAGAAAATTTGGTTGATTTTTAAAAAAGGAGAAAAGATCCCCTAAAAGCTATAGAGCCTTAATGAAAATCACACCATCATATTCAGCGTATCAATCACGGATGCGTGTTTTTTTTTTCCCAGGGGTGATCGTATCGACCCAGTGGTCCTAGAATATCGTGAGAGGCCTCATTGGAACAGAAGTTAAAAGTTCTAGTGCCCTTTTTAAGTGACAAAAAAAATAGAGGGCAACTAGGCCCCCCTCCAACGCTCATTTTTTTCCAAAGTCACCCAGTCAAAATTTTGAGACAGCCATTTTGTTCAGCATGGTCGAAAGTATGATAAATATGTCTTTTAGGATGACTTAATCCCCCGAAATCCCCTGGGGGAGGGCTGAAAGTTATGAACTTTACCCAATGTTAACATATAGTATTGGTTATTGGGAAGTATACTGACGTTTTCAGAGGGGATTTCTTCTGGTAGTGGGGAGGGGGTCTAGGGCTATGTGGGAGGATATTTCCATAAAGGATTTTTCATGGGGGAAGGGACATTGCTATGAAAGGGACGCCGGATTTCCCAGCATTATTTAAAAAAAGATCAGAAACTAAATATAAAAAAACAAGTTTTTCAACTGAAAGTAAGGAGTAACATCAAAACTTAAAACGAACAGAAAATATTACGTACATGATTCGGCTCACCCCTTGGCCAATACCTCGCTCTTTAAGCCAAAGATTTTTTAGTACTTTCATAAGATCTATTTATTCTAAATAACGGCCTTTGTGATTAAGAGTTCATTTTTAAAGAATTGGAACAAAATTCAAATTTTAGCTTAAGGAGTGAGGTATTGACTAGGGGGCGAACCCCCTAATATATGTATTAAAAATATATTAATATAGAAGTTCGTTACGTAAGTTAATTCGTAAGTTACGTATATTTAGTACTAATAAAAACGTTCGTAAATAAGATTAAACAAGTTTCGAGAAAGCCATTTAACCAAATAAAAGTAAAATCAATATGCAAATTTTTTTAATTATTCATGTACGGTGAGCCAAAATCAAAACCTGCATTAATTCAAAAACGTTCAAAAATTAAATAAGAACAAACAAGTTTTTTTAACTGAAAGTAAGGAACGACGTTAAAACTTAAAACGAACAGAAATTATTCCGTATATGAAAGGGGCTGTCCCCTCCTCAACGCCTCGGTCTTTACGATAAAGTTTGACTTTCTCGCAACTCTATTTTTTTTAAACAATAAAAAACTTTAGCGTAAAGAGCGACGCGTTTAGGAGGGGACAGCCCCTTTCATATACGGAATAATTTCTATTCGTTTTAAGTTATAACGTCGTTCCTTGCTTTCAGTTCAAAAAACTTTCTTTTTTTTCATTTAATAACATTTAATATTAGTTTCCTGGATATCGAATGTGTAGGTTAGTTTCTTATAATATCACAATGTAGTAAACTGACTCGGAAGAAACTACTAAAATATTTAATGACAGTACCCAAACAATTGAAAAAAAAAATCAAAAATGGAAAGTCCTAGCTGCTCATTCGGAAATCGCATATTTTTTATTTCAATTCTAACGCCTCTATTTAGAGCTCTGGTATTTCTACAAATATAACTATAGTAGTTGAAATTTTACAATTTCAGGTGTTTCAAGACCACAATCACCACAACAACGAACGTGATTTAACAGATGTCACAGAAGTTCTCAGTGGAACAGACGAGTTTTTTACTCCAGAAACAGATCGGAAGGCTAGTTCTGCATTTGCAGAGGATTTGAAGTCTGAAACTGCCCAAGGTTGTACAACCCTTCTTGCTAAGTAAAGGAAACAAGTTTCAAAAAGTTATAATTAATGGGATTTGAACCCATGATTTCTCGGTTAAATAGCTGAAGCTTCTACCCGTAATCTAAATCTCCTAAATCTACCATAGTCATTAGTAGGCTATTTAGCCAGTCAGGTAGTCCGTATGTTTTAAAAGAAGGTGTTAATGATTACACCAATTGTGAAAATGATCAGTTCTGTATGATATGATAAAAATTTGATTAACTTCAAAATGTATTTGGTAGGAGAGAATGTTCAGTGAAAATTTCATTGGGGAGTATGAGCCTAACACTGAGTCTGAAACTAAGAATGAAGTCAAAAGTAATTGATAAGGCTGGCAGTTTAAGCCAGTCCCTGTAGCCTTGTATAAATTATTATAGTAGATTTTATTAATTGTTGAATAATGGTACTAAGAATCCTTCATTTTTTGCATCAAAGCAAAAAAGGCAAACAACGCTAATAATACTACATTTCATTTTCTTATTTACCTTAGCTTTGATGCAGTACTCGGTTTTAGCTTCGAAATTACCTATATGCTGGAAGGCAAGAGGAGTTCCTTTTCTCTTTTAATCACCGTATATCTACTAATAAAAAGACGAATAAAGGAGAATACTGTTTGATATCTTATACACGAATTAGCACGTACGAATACACGAATTTTAAGCTTAAACACGAATTCACGAAGCTTAAACACGAATTCATACACAATAACACTCACTTTTAGTAACGCTTTCGAAGATTTTGAATCCTTATTTTCTTTGTTACACAGGGTTTTTTTTCAGGTTTTTCAGGTTCATACATTTTTATTAACAAAAAAACAACTCAATGTGACAACAAGTCGCACTAAAGCAAGAAGATGCTTTAAAAAGCGACCGGTTGGATATCATGCATGCCAAATCATCAAACCAATTAAAATTAAAAAAGGGGAAAACAATAATAATAACAGAAAATAATTATAAATACATAATGGCACAAAATATAAAAAAAAAATAAAAATAAAATATCTACAAAAAAAAAAAAAAAAAAGCCTTATATCGAACCATTAACACAACCAAATTCCTGAAAAGAAATGATTTTTAATACGGGTTTTAATTTGCGGCACACTTTCAGCTTGACGAACAGAATCTGGGAACGAATTCGAAACTGACGAGCCCAAGTGTCTGGTCACTTGACTCGTTCTCATTGTGCTCTGTGGCTCAGATACAAGACTATCCGCACTCCTAGTCGAATAAGCGTGATAAAACGAATTAGGCTTAAAAATATTCATAAGAAAATCTGGTGCAAGACCATTCAGACACTGAAATACAAATACTCCAATTTGATAACCCCTTATTTCACCAACCTTTAAAATTTTAAACTTTCTAAAAAGTGATTCAGTGCTATCAACACCCTGATCATACCTTCCAATCAACCTTATAGCCTTATTCTGCAGAACTTGAACTCTTCTAAAATTGCAACTAAAATTACTCGCCCAAATCAAACAACCATAATTTATATAAGGCGCTATTATGGAAAAATATAATAAAAGCAGAATTTTCAAAGGTAAAAAATTTTGAAAACGGTTCAGAACTCCAAGGCCACGCTCCAGCTTGCATGCTATGATGTCGCAGAGTTTTCTCCAACTCAAGTTTCGATCCAGGATGAATCCCAGACATCGGATCTCTTCAACTTGTGATAGCGGTAGGCCATTGTAAATAATGACACCAGGGAGAGTGGGAGCAGAACCAGTCCTCGTAAACATCATAAAATTAGTTTTTGATGCATTGACGCTAAGTAGGCTAGCACAAACAAATTCATGTAGGCCATCCAGCGCCTTATTAGCCTTGAACAAGAGCTCTTGCAGCGACTTTGCTGCAATCACTAAAGCCGTGTCGTCAGCAAAAGAAGTAACTGAAGCTCCGGGAATGTAGAATCTCATTGTGTCTACACCAATTAATACTTTGTGCTTGCGTCATGATTTTTACATTGTGCCCGTAAGTGGTATTAAAACAAACACATATTGAGGGAATTGGTAATTGACTGGCGAGTGTGCAGGGAAATACTAGGATCTGGGCTGTAAATTTGTCAAAACAAGCAAACTTCATAAAAATTGAGGGGAAATGAAGGTAAGCCTCCCCTTAAATCTTAAATCCTCTAGGGCTGGGAGTGACAAGGAGGGAGTCTATAAGACACAAGATATCTCGAAGATAAGCTGCAGTCTTGACGTCCTCCCACTGTGGCTGGTGAGACAGCTCTGCACTCCTCATGTCCCGGTCACACTGCTTTCTTAACTGCTGTGGAGGGGACATTCATACACTGTATTTAGGGGGTTAACCCTCTGGCATACGCAGGACTTGGCCAAAATGCCTTCGTCTCCTGCGTTTTTAAGTTTTGCTAATAAATGGCTAACCGTTTTGTCATCAGAATCTCAAATTGAAGCATATGATATGCTTAGTACTTTTTAAGGCATAGTTTTCAAAAACTAGGACAGGTTTTTCTTGCTGGAAGTTTAGTATCCAAAATTCAATAGCATAGATGAGGATGGACACCACGTAATATTCAGGAGCTGAAGCTTCCAGTTTATAGAAAAATTACTACCTATACCAGACACGATTCAACTTGTTAACATCCGATATCACTTACACCATTCTCCTCATGATATGGCTATTGAAGCCGAATCAAGTTGGCTATTCCACCATCATACTTGATCGATCTCCTGAGATACCTCAAGTTCTTGACTTCATCAACTAATTTGTATTTTTACTTATTATAAGCATAGATTCTAAGATGAGATTTATTCATCATGAAATGCACATACAAAATTACATTTTACTATTCCCCCAAAGGCTCATTGGCCTGTATTCAGTTGTGGTATTGCTGTTTATCCAGCCAACTTTCAGTGCTATTCCTACATTTCCGACCTTTTCGTCTGCAATGTTGAGTACCAGCTGTAATCACCCTTTCCCATCTTCAAGAAGAACAACCGTCACCCGCAAAATTCAGGTCTGAAATCTTACGGATACTAATCTTCATACCAAACCCCGAAGAAAGCCGCAGAATGTAACACGTTCCAATCCACATAGGAGCGGGATAAGACACCTTCCTGTTTGTCGCTAATCTCCGCAAGTCTCCATTATTTGTACTTGCGTGAGAATCGCTATTTTTATAGAATCTGATTATTATTTTGAGTTGTTTACGAAGTGTTCTATTTTAATTCAAAATCAAAAGGCTTTTAGAACTCGACAGAGAGCATATATAGCTTTTTGTTCTGCCCTCTGGGATTTTTCAACGTCAGTTTAAAAATGAAAATAAGATCAGAGCAAAATCAATGCAATGTAATGTAGTATACTTAATAAAGTAAATGAACTAGCAATCCCACCGTTTCGGCCTACACTTAAAGTTTTTGTCTGTTAATGGCTGGTAGCTCAACAATATTTGATATGGCATGCGCTTTGTTAGTTTATTAAATTAAAAAAAAGACGTTTTTTTAACTGAAACTATGGAACGACATTAAAACTTAAAACGAATAGAAATTATTCCGTATATGAAAGGGGCTGTCCCCTCCTCAATACCTCGCTCTTTCACATACGGAATAATTTCTGTTCGTTTTAAGTTATAATGTCTCGCCTTGTTTTCAGTTAAAAAAACTTGTTTTTTTATTTAATTTCTTAACGTTTTTGAATTAATGCAGTTTTGATTTTGGCTCACCGTACATGAATAATTAAAGCAAAGTTTGCACATTAATTTTACTTTTTTTTGGCAAAATGGATTTCTCGAAATTTTGTTCTGACGTAACTTACGAAATAACTTACGTAACGAATTTCTATATTCATATGTTTTATAATGTATATTAGGGAGTTTGCTCCCTAGTCAGTACCTTGCTCTTTCTGCTAAAGTTCAAATTTTATTTGAATCACAAACCCCTGAATCACAAAGGCTGGTTAATTAGACTAGTTAGTTCTTTTGAAAGTACTAATAAAAACTTAGCGTAAACGGCGAGGTGCTGACTAGGGGGGAAACCCCCTCATATATGTAACCATTTCTGTTCGTTTTAAGTGCTGATTTTGCTCCGTACTTTCAGTTGAAAAAAACTTGTTTTATATAATAAATTTCTTATCGTTTTTTAAATAATGCTGAGAAATCTAGCACCCCTTTCATAGAAATGTCCCTGCCCCCATGGAAACATCCTCCATGGAAGGATCCTCACCCGTAACCCCCTCCTCCGGCACCCCTTCCCACCAGGAAAAAACCCCTCTTGAAACATCCTTATACTTCCCCTGAACCAATACTATATATAAACAATAGGCAAAGTTCATAACTTGCTGCCCTTTCCCTGGGATTTGTCGGGGATTAAGTCATCCTCAAAGATATATTTCCTAGATTTTCGACTATGCTGAAAAAAAAATATTCTGAATCTCAAAATTTTGATTGGGTGACTTTGGAGAAAAACGAGCGTGGGAGGTGGCCAAGTTGCCCTTCAATTTTTTGGTCACTTAAAAAGGGCACTAGAACTTTTAATTTCCGTTCAAATGAGCCCTCTTACGATATTCTAGGACCACTGGATCGATACGATTACCCCTGGAAAAAAAAAAAAAGGAAACAAACAAACCAACAAACAAATAAACAAGCATCCATGGTCTTTCTTCTGACAGAAAATGCAAAATTCCACGTTTTTGCAGATAAGAGCTTGAAAATTCCGGATTAGGGTTCTCTAATGCGGTGAATCCGATGGTGTCATTTTCATTAAGGTTCTATGACTTTTAGGGGTGTTTCCCCTTTTTCTGAAAATAAGGCAAATTTTCCCAGGCACGTAACCTTTAATGGGTAAACTTAATGAAACTTGTATATTTGAAATTAGCATAAAATCTGATTTTATTGATGTATCTATGGATATCGAAATTCCGGTTTTTAGAGTTTCAGTTACTATTGAGCCGGGTCGCTCCTTACTTACAGTTCGGTACCACGAACTGTTTGAAAAGCATTTGCTTGTTTTTTATAGAACTTCTGTCAGATGTCCCACTTCTCGTAAGCTTTAATGCTCACCAACAGTGCGCTGCATCCTTTATGCAGCATCATTTTCTGTGCGCTGCTGTATAATTGTTCTCTATCCATTTTCAGTTACTAAAAGTTACTATCTCACAATCTGTAAGTAAGGGATCAATCAAAGGTTACTGTGAATTGATTTTGTGATCTACTTGAAAGGAAATCGTTTATAGATTGCTTATTTTGGACTAATTCTACAATCATCGGCAATTCCCTTACATCCACATGGCTTGTGAAAAATGTTCAGAAACTGGTTGATTGAAGTAAGAATTTGTTAGCTTAAAGAGATTTATTTGGTCTTCTGATACAACTTATGTCTGATTGCTATTTTTTTCTACCAGTTTGTAAGACTTGTGAAATTGAGCATTGTACTAGTTATACCAAGTGATTATGGAAATTAATGTATTGTAGTTAAGTAACTATTTAAATTTAAGTGTTGTGAATGTTGCAAAAACCGTCGGCATGTAAAATGACCTAAGAATAGTCTTAGCCACTTTTAACTAATCTTATATCAAACAATAAGCTGCAAGAAGAATGTGGTTCGATTCAATTTTCTAGGGCTATAATGAAAGAATGATTAAGATGCCTAGGTCACATCTTACAAATGAAGGATAATAGACTGCTGAAGATTGTGGTTTTTGCACAAGTCAAATAAAAAATAAATCGTCACCGAATTGGATGAGACGAGACCATAAGGAAAAATTTGAATTTCATGAGGGGGGGAGGTAAAGAGTGAATATTTCAATAAATTGGAGTGGAGGAAGAAAGTTCGCAGCTGTGTTGACCTCAGGTATTAGTAGAGATAGTATTATAACGACTAGAGCCTAGCTTCTTTTTTTAGGAACTCTAAATAAGATTTAAGTAACAGTTCATGTCAACTAATTTCTAAAACCTATTAAAAGAGAATTAATTATAAATTCCTTGTTTTTACTAATTTTAGAATCATCATCGTCCGCAATTCCTATACACCTGGAAAGGAAGGCTAGTGAACGGAATATCCACAAATTCGAATCAAGGGACGAAGATGATACACATGATAAACTTACAGTAGATGAGATACAAGATGTTTTCAGTATTGAATCTAGATCAAGTTGCATATCTCCAGCTAGTTCCTCTCACGGTGGTGTATATTCCGTGAGTTATTATTTTACATTCGTCCTAGTTATTTGTATTTTAGGATACTATTTCGATCATCCAATAGGAAATATTTTAATGTTTATATTTGAATAATAGAGCAAATCAAACAGACATCTGATTTAAAGCCTAAGTTTCCAAATAATTCAAATGCATAAAGGGTCTGGAAAAATAATTTTGTCGTCATGAAATTTTATCCAACATCCAGAACGTACTTACTCTCCGAGTTCCATTGATGTTTAGGGGAACGTCTTGTAGCCATTTCTATTGGTAGAGAATCTCTACCAATCTCTACTAGAGATGAGCCTGGACCCAAAATAACCATCGAAATATTACTCCATATGTAAATGATTCTGCAGACAACACTAACTTGATAATTATGACTAAAATGAAATGGAAATATTGAAAAAATGGGTAAAAGAATTTATAAGAAAGGGAATCTCGCAAAAAATAAACCTAGATATATTAACGAAAAAGTACGAGAAAGAACCACAAATGCTATATAAAAATAAAAACGGAAGAAGTTCACACGTTAAAAATTATAATTGTTGTTTTTGAACAAGTCAGATTCATCCTATGGAATGTGAGTGTCTTTCATTTTGCTTAATCATTTTCATTTTTGTTTAATCTACTTTATTCTTTCCTTTTATTCTGCGTTGATAAAGGCTTCCAGATGCAAAGCGCAACAATTTAGACTTCAGTTACCATTTGTACAAAAAATTTTTACTTTAAAAAGTTCACCATCTTATTAAAAATTTTACCCATTTTTCAGTATTTTTCATTTCATTTTAGTTACTTTCTGAATACATTTGGCAATCGAAGTGCTCAATACAGCCTTTCCATTGTTTTTTTCGTATGCGCCTTACATTTATCTTTCCTTCTAAGTGGATTTCCTAAAATTATTGGGGTCATAATGTGACATGCCCAGGCAGTACAGATTTGTGGTTAGTTCTGTTGGTTTTAAGCTTGACTTGACTAATTGCTGCAATTTTTGTTGTTCTACTTATTCGTCCAGAGTAATATTTGTTAGTTTCAGCATGGCTATTCATTTTTAGTTTTGTTCGTTTTAGATTTCATTAGATTATATATTACTTTGTTTCTACTCTGGTTAGGTTTTCACGTCGCAATTTACTTTCGTTTTAAAATGTTTTTGGAGAAAATTTCCTTTAAGTTACATCTTGCTCTGTTTTTAATTGACATATAATTCTCATGCGGTAATTGTTTGAATATTTTTAATTTTTTCGATGTCTCATATAGGACTAAAGATAATAATAAGGACTAAAGATGTCTCATATCAAGACCCACACAATACTCTCACAAATTTACATAACCATAAAAATTTTGTTTTGTTAGCCCTTTACTCGTCCTTGCCCCTTCCTGCTTTTCAACAGTGCTGTTCTTCTCTTAAAACTTCATCGTTGAAATTTTATTTTGTTAGCCCTTTACTCATCCTTGCCCCTTCTTCTTTCCAACATTACTGTTATTCTCTTAAAACTTCATCGTTAAAATTTTATTTTGTTAGCCCTTTACTCCTCCTTGCCCCTTCCTGCTTTCCAACAATACTGTTCTTCTCTTAAAACTTCATCGTTAAAATTTGATTTTGTTAGCCCTTTACTCATCCTTGCCCCTTCCTCCTTTCCAACAATACTGTTTTTCTCTTAAAACTTCATCGTTAAAACTTGATTTTGTTAGCCCTTTACTCATCCTTGCCCCTTTCTGCTTTCCAACAATACTGTTCTTCTCTTAAAACTTCATCATTACTGCAGTGTCTGAAGAATATACCTGACATTTTCTTTCTTCTGAAATACTTGCCAAAACAGTTTGCTGAACTGCATTCAAAGGGAGGAATATAAGGGCAATGTATATTCAATCACACTTTTATCCCCCAGCCTATATTACCCTGCTGATCTTTTCTTTAAGGAAAGCACGGCAAAGGTTTTTTTTCAATTACTTCTAGAGTTTGCAGATATTAGGTACGATCCTTTGGAGTGACAGTGACTTTCACTCTCTTTATCAATAATTCAGTCCTCGCTTCGAACCTTTCACCTGAACTAATCTGGAACGTTTTCTACAGTGCCATTACCTCTCTCTAAAACATTACGGCTTTTCTTCTAATAGTTTTAATTTCTAGTCTAACTTTCCTTCATAACAATACTTCTTCTACCAACAATTTTTTTATTCATTCCACCTGCTTTTAAGTTCAAATCTCACTAATTTTATGTTTCAATGTCTTTAGAATTCTCAAATTATCGTCATACGGTTTATTGACGCAACAACTACTAAGCTGTTACAACTGTTCCTGAATTACTCCCTTCTATTAGCTGTCCTCTCAGACTCATATGTTTTTCTTATGCAAATCAGGCTTGTACAACATAAGCAGACGCGTAGTCAGCCAGATGCAGACCCTGTTCCTCACTTTTATCTCCAACTAGACTGGAACGTCTAATACGAAGCCATTCTCTCCCTTAACAAGATTGAGCTCACGGATTTCATTTTAAATATCCTCAAATTCTGATCAGAAGATTTATTACAAATGCCTGGTAAGTTACAACTTACCAGGCATTACAAATGCATTACAAATGCAACTTACCAGGCATTGCAAATGCCTGGTAAGTTGCAATTCTTCCTGAATCCTTCCTTCCTTTAGCTGTCTCTCCGCTCCAAATATTTTTTTATGCAAACCAGCTGCATACGACATAAGTAGCGAAAATGCAGAATTAACCTTGTCAAGGCAGGCTGTTGTACTTATTAAAATACATAAGTACTTATTAAAGTACTTATAAAATTACAACACTAATGGATGAAGGATTTCATTTTTAAAAACGTTCTTCTGTAGCTTCAATTTTGTTATATTATTCCATCATGTTGTTATACTGTTATATTCTCTATTTTATTAAATGTGTTATGTTTAGTTATATGTTTCATTTTATTTATTTTTATTCATGTGCCTCCAATCCAAAATTATAGAATTCGCTAAAATTCAAAACTTAATGTCTGCCCAAAAACTTGGTTTTGTGATAAGGAATCTCCTCTGATCAGGGCCGTCCGTGGTTGGGGTGGGAGGATGTCATAAGGAAAGATTTAAGGGAAGTGGGAACTTCCTGGGAGGGGATAAAGATGGAGGCTTTGAGTCGATTGGTATGGAGGAGTAGCGTGCGTAGCTGGGTTGGCCTCAAGTGGCTTGGTGCTGCGGTGAGTTGTCAGTAGTTTAGAATCTCCTGTGATCGAGTTGTCAGTAGTTTAGAATCTCCTGTTGTCTTGACACTGCAATTCCAAAGGCAGACTCAGAATTTTTCAATCTACTAAGGGCTCTCAAAAAAATCATATCATACAGGAGGGGGGGGCAGATATAATTGGTTGTTCACAGCCAAAACTTAGTAGAGGAATACTAGAATGACCAAACCGAGTCCATCAGAAAACGAAGTGAAAAAAGATGGGATGAAAATGGACTTCAGAGAGCTTCTTAAAGCAACTCCGTGCCTAATTTGTTTTTCCTGTTTTTAAGGCAAGTCATTTTTTTATAATTGAGGATTTAATTTCGCAAACATTTTTGTGTTACAGTGGTAGCTAGCAACCTAGTAAGAGCGATCACGTCCCTTAGTAATAAGTAAAATAACCCATAACTTCTAAAAAATACAGTCAGATCAAAACAAGAAGTACACTATTAGAACCACGTTGTCCGAAGCCCCCTTTATAAGAAACTTACCCTCCCTTGCCTTGAACAACAAGGGAAATATATTGGCTTGAAAATCAATAAAAGTGGCTGAAACCACAATATTCTGCATATATAATATCTTCTTCTTTTTTTTTTTCTTGCTTTTCTTCAGAAAGCGGGACACTGGAACATCGTAGAGAGCTGTTTAACGGATTATTTTAAAGGAAATTGCCATATCTAGTGCCTTTTGTATTAAAAAAAAAGTTAAATATTATAATCAAGGACTCAAAAATGCAGAGACTAGATTTTGGTGGAGGAAATCTGATATATATTTCTTTGTACTTGCCTGTGTAAAACCTTATTTTTCCATTTCAGCTTGAGTTGCTTGAGCAGTTTGGATTAAATATACACAGAATAGATAAAGACGTTCAACGATGTGACAGAAACTATTGGTACTTCACGACAGCAAACTTGGATAAACTCAGAAATATTATGTGCACGTAAGTCCCTTTTTTAACATTCACTAGTTATTGCACTTCAATTTAATAGGGGCAAAGAGCCAGAGGCCAAGGTGTGAGAATTTTTTCTGTGAAGTCATTTATGTTAAGAAGCCTATTTTGTTAAGGAAAATTTAGTTTCATGTTTAGTGGCTCCAATGGAAAATGCTAGGAAAGCAGACCAAATCCAAACAGAGGCTTCTAGAAATAAGACATCCGGGAAACCTCCTAAGAACGCACCAGTAGCCATAGGGAATTGATTGAGTCTATTCGGAATAGGCCGCTGTAGTTTTAGGACAAAGATGTAGACCAACACATATTGAATTGTCAGAGAAATTGTAATATGCATAATTTTGGCTTGTTTTGTTTCATTCTACCCGGTTTCTACCAGGAATATTTCTTACTTCCAACAAATTGGTTTTAAGTTGCTTAGTCACGTTTCAACATCATAAACAAAATTATTAAATTTTAGCTTCTAAAATTTATGAACCTGAATTCTGTACGTCAATTTTCCCCAGAAATTAACCCCATATATTTGTATCAACTAGCTATTTATGACTCTTTTTTATCTCTTGACCTCAAAGCAGGACTTCCTACTTTAAATTTTTGATGTTGCTGTTTATTTCCTGCTCCTTGTTTTCTTTTGTCTTTTTTTTTAGTATTAACATACTTATATTAGCTCCAGCCATTGTAGTAAATGAATATATTCTATCATTACAATGATATAAATGAAAAAGTAAACAGTTTGGAAAAATCCTTTGGTAACAGCAAAATTATCAACTTTTTTATAAGGATCCTGGCGTCACTGCATTTTATTCTTTTTTTGCCGTTGAAACTTTTCTTGATTAAGATTGCCTTCTAGTGATAAGCTAATTTTAGATATTTATTTATTTAGTTATTTTTTGTATTTTTTTTCTATTCATTTTCCTTTGCTATGTTGCAAAAAATAAATCCAACATTTATACAAAACTTACTGTTACTAAAAGTTTTCTTACTGGTACCTTTTTTTTAAGATATGTATGGGAGCACCTAGAAGTAGGCTACATGCAAGGAATGTGTGATCTACTAGCACCCCTGCTAGTTGTGCTCGACGATGAGGCTCTTACTTACTCATGCTTCTGCAAGGTGATGGAGCGACTTTCATCAAACTTCCCACATGGTGGAATGATGGATAAGCACTTTTCAAATATGAAGTAAGCAAAAACGTTTTTTTTTTAGATTGCTAGATAAAAGGTAATGGTAATTATAAAGGTAAAGGTAAATGGTAAATGGTAAAAGGTAAAGGTAATGGTAATAAAAGGTAATGTTAAAAGAGTAAGGCCAGTAGGTTTTACTTTACAGGCCTATTGTTTTGCAAACCGTAGAATTATCATCTTTAAGCCTACATGACTCACCAATTTAGCATATATGCTGGCTTTTGATACCTCTGTAGCCTTAGTTCTCCTGTGGCGGAGCCAAAGTGTTCTTCCCGTACTAGTCGCTTAAATACTATGTAAGATTAAATTAAAAAAACAAGTTTTTTAAACTGAAAGTAAGGAGCGACATTAAAACTTATAACGAACAGAAATTATTCCGTATATGAAAGGGGCTGTCTCCTCCTCAACGCTTCGCTCTTTACGCTAAAGTTTTTTATTGTTTTAAAAAACCAAGTTGTGAGACAGAGTCAAACTTAAGCGTAAAGAGCGAGGCGTTGAGGAGGAGACAGCCCCTTTCATATACGGAATAATTTCTGTTCGTTATAAGTTTTAATGTCACTCCTTACTTTCAGTTTAAAAAACTTGTTTTTTTTATTTAATTTCTGATCGTTTTTTAGTTAAGGCAGCTTTTATTTTGGCTCACCATCATTGAATAAGTAAAAAAAAATTGCATAAAAATTTTGCTTTTCTTTTGCTAAATGGATGTCTGTAAATTTGGTTATGACGGAATTTACAAATTAACTTACGTAACTAACTTCTATATTCGTATATTTTTCTTCTGGCAAAAAATACAAAGTTGCAGATTTCTGCAGATATGAGCTTGAAACCTATGTAGTAGGGTTTTCTGATACGCTGAATCTGACGGTGTGATTATCATTAAAATTCTTTCACTTGTAGGGATGTTTCTCCCCTCTTTAAAAAATCGGGTAAATGTTCTCAGGCTCTTAGCCTTAGATGAGTAATAGTAAACTTAATAAAATTTATATATTTAGAATCAGCATTATAAACACATTCTTTTGATACATTTATTGACATCAAAATTCCGTTTTTAAAAGTTTCGATTACTATTGAGCCGTATCGCTTGTTTTTTTTTATTGTTTTTTTTATTACGTATATGTTATTACGCATATGAGGGGGTTCTTTCCTTAGTCAATACCACGCTCTTTACGTTAAAAGTTAAAAAAAAATTTGATTCACAAATCCCTGAATCACAAAGGCCGTTTAATTAGAATAGATAGCTCTTTTGAAAGCACTAAAAAAACTGTAAAGTAAAGAGCGAGGTATTGACTTGGGGTAGAACCCCCTCACATACGTTATAATTTCTGTTCGTTTTAAGTTTTAATGTTGCTTCTTACTTTCAGTTGAAAAAAACTTGTTTTTTTTTTATTTAATTTCTGATCGTTTTTTAAATAATGCTTGGAAATCCGGCGCCCCCTTCATAGAAATGTCCCTTACCCCAAAGAAACATCCTCCATGGAAAGACTCTCCAGAGTAACCCCCTCCTCTAGCCCCCCTCCTCCAGAAAAAAATCCTTCCTGAAAATGTCTGTATACTTCCTAATAACCAATAAATAATGCTGGCAAGTCCGGCGCCCCCTTCATGGCAATTTCCCTTTCCCCATGAAAACTTCCTTTATGGACAGATCCTCCAACATAACCCCTAACCCCCCCCCCCACTATCAGAAAAAAAAACCTCCTGAAAACTTCTGTATACTTCCCAATAACCAATACTATATGTTAACATTGGGTAAAGTTCATAACTTTTAGCCCTCCCCCTGGGGACTTCAGGGGATTTAGTCATCCTAAAAGAAATATTTATAATATTTTCGACCATGCTGAACAAAATGGCTATCTCAAAATTTTGATCGGGTGACTTTGGGAAAAAAATAAGCGTGGGAGGGGGCCTAGTTGCCCTCCATTTTTTTGGTCACTTAAAAAGGGCACTAGAACTTTTAATTTCCATTCCAATGAGCGCTCCCTCGATATTCTAGGACAACTGGGTCGATACGATCACCCCTGGGGGAAAAAAAACAAACAAATAAACACGCATCCGTGATCTTTCCTCTGGTAAAAAATGCAAAATTCCACATTTTGTAGATAGGAGCTTGAAACCTCTACAGTAGGGGTCTCTGATACGCTGAATATGATGGTGTGATTTTCATTAAGGTTCTATAGCCTTTAAGAGGTCTTTCCCCCTTTTTTTGAAAATCAGCCAAATTTTCTCTTATTTTCGCGTAACTTTTGATAGGTAGCACTAAACTTGATGAAAGTTATATATTTGAAATCAGCATTGAAATCTGATTCTATTGATGTATCTATTGGTATCAAAAACCCGTTTTCTAGAGTTTCGGTTACCATTTAGCCGGGTCGCTCCTTACTTACAGTTCGTTACCACGAACTGTTTGATATATATGCAACTCTATAAATTGCATGTATTAGGCCTACTTGCGAAGTCAGTTCTATGTAATAAAATTTCCTTTTTTCACAGGAAAACCGATATTTGGATAGTCTTGCCTCTAAGAAGTTAAAACAAATTGATTTTGAGTGAAGCAGAAATGAATAAAGCCCTATATTCAGTTTCGTAAAAAATGCCAGAGTTCAGCAGCAAATTTTGTTTCCTGTTAAGTTTGTTTATAATTGGAAACCTTTTCTAGTAAGGTATATGATAAACCCCCCAGAGATTCTAGAGAAAATTGGAGGGTCTTGTCAAAGTAATACAAGTCATTTATATTTTCACTGGGTTTTTCAACTAAAAGTCGAGAGAAGCATTGCTCTTCTCTTTGAAGGAAGTCACTTTGCGGGAGCTCAAGGTAGCTGCAATGATCTTCCATCTGTCATTTCACCGAACCCTTTCTTCTGTACCTTAACTAATAGATTACTTCGAGCCTTTGGTCAATGTCAGTGATATATTAACACTCAAAACTCATACTCTAATAGTTGAAGTCACCTTTCATTTGACATTTCATTGAATCTTTCAACAGTTAAACCTAAACTGGGAGCTTTGGAACCCAGGTCAGTCTTCTGTGGATTTGAAGTCTGGGTGACAACTGCTTATTTTAGCACCCAACAAATTTCAGGGAGCCCAAAATCAGACACCCTTCCAGCTCAGGAAAATTATGAAGTGATGTGGATAACATAATCGTACACACTGTGGGTACCAGTGGGATAATTATTTGTAAAATTCGTGTGATAGGAAAACACAAGTTAATACTATTGTCAATAGTATTGATATAAATACTGTAATCAACACTATGATCAATAGTCAATAGAAATCAAGTCAATAACATTATTGTGGCCTAGAAAGCATCCGTGGTTGCTCTGGGAGAGAGAAACACGGACAAGTTTTGTCCCACTCTTTGGAACTTAATTTAAAGATTCTGAACTGAATCCTATTTTTTTTATTTCCTAGGGTACTATAATGAAAAAGATGTTATTTTGACTTGAGATACCTTTAAGTCACAAAGTTAGTAAACTGCTATCCCTGATTTTAGATTCCAGGGAGTGCAGGTCTTGGTACTGAAGACGCGATTTTGTTAAGAACCTGTTTCAACAGCGGCTTAGGTGGAGCATCAATCGTTTCTTAAAATAAATTTGGTTCTCCAAAGCTGGTATGTAAAGTATGTGAACATGCTTAAAATTAGGAAAAACTAAATTCCCAGACAGATCATCTTTGAAAAGCAATAAGACTTTTACTGATAAATAACAAATATTTACTCGTTGTTTTTTACTTTTATGTACTCCTTTTTTACAGTTTTACTGTTTACACTTCTATTTTCTGTAATTCCAAGTTTCTATTTTTAATGTTTTATTTTCCTTTTAAATGAATCAGTTAAATTTTACTAAATTCTAGTTCTTATTGGGTTAACTTAATCTGGTTAATAACCGTTAGCATCTTCACCTGATAAACAAAAAAATTGAAAAACCAAATAAAAGTATTATACATATATATATATATATATATATATATATATAAAAATATATATTATGAACTTACAAAAATATCTTTTAAAGGTAAACATAAATAAAGACGGGGCAACAACAAATTCATTAATATAACATTTCCGCGTCTGGTTGATATTATTTCAGTGAGACAAAATTTTAAAGGGGAAGAAGTATGAAATAAAAACAGGTCTATTACATTGACAACATAGGGTTGTCAGGTTTTCGTGTAACTAAAAAAAAATATTTTATTTCTTTTTGTTTTCCTCAACTAACTATTTTTCAGAACTTTACACTTGGCCTAATTCAGAAAAAAAAAATACTTAAGTTAACAGCTTAATATAGCTTCACCACACCTCACAACTTATTCAAAATTTAACAACGGTTTAAGATAATAATTAAATTTAGCTTAACAATTAACAAAGTAATAAATGCTTAGTAAACTAAACTGAGCTGTTAAGTTCAAATTAATCTTCTGATTTCTTAAAGCACGTTGTATTGTAAATATACAATATCACCTTAGCTCATAAATTTCAAGCCACCTGTGCGGCTCTTTCTGGATACATGCACAGATTGGAATAAGGCCGTACCCATGGGGGATTAGGGGTTTTGAACACCCCCCCCCCTCGAAATGTTTGTCTGACTCGTAAAAACGTGACAAAAATGGATATAAACAAATTGTTTATGCGTTTTGAGGTTTTTTATGTAACCCCCCCCCCCAAAAAAAAATCTTTGAGTACCTCCCCCTTTTCCCCCTCAAAAACTGGCCTTGGATTGGATTAGGGCCACTTTGTTCATAAAGGGTGGTTTTTACCAAGTGACAACGAAGATTTTTGCCTTAAATAGAAAATCTTCTTTCTTTACTTGATGTTCTTTCAGGATGTTGATTCAAATTCTAGAACCTGAGCTGCATGATGTCATTTTAGGGTCTGAAAATCCACAGCTTTATTTCTGCTATCGATGGTTTTTATTGGATTTTAAACGAGGTGAGTTTTTTTTACTTTTTGACTATTTTTTTTTTATTCCTGCTTTACCTTTACGATGAGAAATAAAACATTAACATGATAAAAATTTTTTTCATTTTTGCAACCAGAAATCGTAAACATTTTTAGATACAAAATAAAAATACTTAACATTCATAATTATAGTTGTGCTGTAGATTGCAGAAATATACGGCTTATTTCTTTGATGAAAATATTTCAATTTACAGTTAATGGTAAGGAACCTTAAGTAACAGGCAACTCGTGCTAATAGTAAAAAAATCTAAAAATAAAAGAGTTTTGATAGTAATATATGCATCAAGTTTTGCTGTTACTACAAATGTGTAAAATTCATCAAAATTAATGTTATCCATGGAAAACAACAATCCTGAGAAAGTTTGGCTATGCCTAGAAAAAAGGAGAAAAAGCCAAAAGAAGGGAAGTAATCGTGATTAGAATTTACAACGTCGAATTCAATTTATCGGAAGACCCTCTTTTGGTAGTTTCCAGTCCTATCTACAAGAACTCAAGTTTTTCTTTTGCAACAAGTTGGACATACATGCGTGTTTTATTGTTTGTTTTTTCTTCAGGGAGAGATGTTCCGAACCAGTCGCTCTACAAATATTGAAAGTGCGCTTAATCGAATGGAAAATAAAAGTTGTAGAGCCTTGTTTAATTTGTGTGACATAGTGAAGTAACGTTTCCGGCTATATTGTGGTGTATGACAACAATTTTGGCCTAAAGTCTCCAAAATATATTTACACTAGGCTCCCAAGTTTCAGAGGCAAACTGGCGCTCGATCTTTCGAAGAACTATCACTGAAAAACTTAAAATTGTCCCTAATTTTCTTTTCATATTTTAGATCCCCTACCTGATGAATTATTTACCGCTTGTGCGATTTCAGAGATGATCAAAGTATTATTATGCAAATATTAAGCTTAAATGAAAAAAAAAACAATGGTTAAAGATGGGATGTTAGCATTCCCTACATTAAAGAAAGCTCTGTTTTGGACAATTCACAGGCATAAACTGTAATTAACCCTTTCATACCTACGGTAACTATATGGCTACCGTTTGGCAACGATTTTTTTCTCCAGTTCCTATTCTAAGTTCCAGCCAGCGTCATCTATCATGCGGAAGTACATGTTTTAAAATATATCCGTGATTATTTTCGCACCTCTAGATACTATAGGATCCGCACAGATGGCCTGCTTATATGGTTTATTTTGAAGATGTCCAGGAAAAGAAAAGACCAATGGTAAAGTGCGAAGACTTTTTATAGCTTATTTTGTCGCGTTAGTCAAGAGCTTCCAATTGGTGTGTATTTCGTTCAAGTAAACCTAACTGGAGCTAAGCCAAGAGAACCTGAACAAATCGGTAACCAAATGGTTACCTCAGGCATATATGGTTACACATTAGCATACATTTTACTTTGGGTTTTTATCAGAATAAAAGGGCAGCCACCTTGTATCGCAGAAAAAATTATTCTAATAATTTGGTATCATCATGGTAATCTATCAGATGGTAATACATCATCATCAGATTGGTAATACATCAATCATCACATTGATAATACATCAAATTGTATTGATAATACATCACATCAGATTGGTAATACATCAGAATGCCAACGAAGCGGTAGCCAGATGGTAACCAACGAAGCGGTAACGATAGTGGTAACCAGATGGCTCAAAGTTGTTTGGTGGGTAAATATATAATAGAGATGCAACTTTTTTTTACTCTCATACTGCTTCTAGCTCGCAAATTCTTACCAGTATAATACTTACTTTGCCTACTAAGTTGACGCTTTTTTGGAGGTGACTTACCAAGCATGAGCACCAGAGGTAGTCACTATCTTCGACGTGAAGAGGAGAAGATCTTCCTTGAAAGAGAAAGACGAGTTGCTAGAAAATTCACCACTGAAGAAGCTGTAAAACGCTTGTTCATACCAGACGATGAATCTGCGCCGACCTTTCATCTGATGACGACGATGACCCCAGCTGGATGCCGGACTACCCAGAGAACGAGTTCATGTAGTTGCAAAATGTGCAGTCTAGGGTAGATGATAACAAAGATTATATTGACAACCTTCCACTGTCAATAAGCCGAAGAATTGAAGTAGATAGGGGAGATGAAAACTTTGCTTTTAATGCAATCCCCAATTTCGATGAGCCAATTTTGAACCAAAGTCGTTTGCTCTCATCTCTTGCAAATTTCTCTCCTTTGCCTTCGCTGAAATCTTCGCCAACTCTGTCCGTTTTATCATCTCCACTCCTGGTGCCAAGAATTTATACAAGAGCAGCTAAAGCTGGGAAAATGTCGATGCCTTTGTTTTCAGCATAAGCGTCGGTAGTGGGGGATCCAGTTGGGCCTCCTGCTTTTTCATCGCAACAGCGAAGACAGAATAAGGAGGTATGCGAATACAAGTGGTAGAGAAATGAACAGGAAGAGAGGGATATAAATTTGGAAGAATAGCTACATCAGTGTAAAGAAGAATAACTACCAATAGAACTTCTTCGAAAGTTCATCACTGAAGAGATTCTTGTGGACTTTGCGGATCAAACAGACCAGAACGCCCAAAGAAAGAAAGGCGTAGCCCTTAAGCTCACCATCGAAGAACTCCATAGATTTCTTAGTGTACAATTGCTCATGAGTGTAGTCAAGCTACCTGCCCTAAGAATGTATTGGGAGACGGGCACCAAGTACTCTTCAATATTGGAAGTGATGAGCAGAGATAGATTCTTGGCAATCAGATCTTTTTTACCCGTAAATGACGATATCTTGATGATTCCCAAAGCCGGGGCATGATAAGCTTTTCAAAATCAGACCATTTTATGATGCCTTTATAGACAATGTTCGGAAGATTGAAAATGAAGAGATTCATAGTGTGGACGAGCAAACGATCACGTTCAAGGGAAGAGTAGCTTTTCGCCAATAATTGAAAGACAAGCCACACTTGTGGGGAGAGAAAGTATTTACTAGAGCTGCTGTCAGTGGAATTTTATATGATATTGAGATTTACACCGGTAAGGGAGCAGCCGAAATTTTAGATCAAGGGCTAGGAGCAGATGTCGTTCTTCGTTTAGTCGAGGGCTTGCCAAGGTTCATGAATTTCAAAGTGTTTTTTGATAATTTCTACACTGGCAATTTACCTTATCAGATAATTACGCGATGAGTATTGAATAGAGTCCTCTGGGACCATACGCACTAACAGAATGAGAGGAGCAGTGTTTGAAACTGACGCTAACATGAAAAAAAAAACCTGGGATCAATTGACTATCGTTGGGACGAACTACAAATGTATCAATCGTAAAGTGGTACGATAGCAAGCCGGTGCACGTCACTTTATCATACTGCTTGGGGAGACCAGTAGATTTCTGTGAACGTTGAGATGGTATTTCAAAGAAATACGTTTCAGTTGAGCGGCCTCGAATAGTGAGGGAATACAAAAATAGTATGGGAAGAGCAGACCTTGCCGATATGTTTCTGGAATTATAGCGCACTTATATACGGTCGAGAAAGTGGATATGCGCATTATCTACTACTTCCTTGATCTGGCCGTAAACAATCTGTGGCTGCTACACAGACGCCAATGTGTCCAACTCCAAAAGACCTACTCACGTTCAAGTTATATATTGCTCGTGCCCTCGCCGTCGTTGGAAAAGTAGCAACACCGCGATCCGGCAAGCCCGTCGCAAGCAAGCACATCAGTGTTACAACGATAGTAGGAATGCCCCCCGATTCTGTAAGATATTAAATAAAAAAAACAAGTTTTTTTGACTGAAAGTAAGGAACGACGTTAAAACTTAAAATGAAGAGAATTATTCCGTATATGATAGGCTGTCCCCCTCAACGCCTCGCTCTTTACGCTAAAGTTTTTTATTGTTTAAAAAATAGAGTTGTGAAAAAGTCAATCTTTAGCATAAAGAGTAAGACGTTGAAGAAGGGACAGCCCATTTCATATACGGAATAATTTCTTTTCGTTTTAAGCTTTAATGTCGTTCCTTACTTTCAGTTAAAAAAAAAAATTATTTAATTTCTGAACCTTTTTAAATTAATGCAGGTTTTGATATTGGCTCACCGAACATGAATAATTACAACAAAATTTGCATATTAATTTTACTTTTATTTGGTTAAATAGCTTTCTCGAAACTTGTTTAATTTTATTTACGAACGTTTTTATTAGTAATAAATATACGTAACTTACGAATTAACTTACGTATGGAACTTGTATATTCATAGAGTTTTAATAGGTATATTAGGGGATTCGCCCCCTAGTCAATACCTTGCTCTTTAAGCTAAAGTTTGAATTTTGTTCCAATTCTTTAAAAATGACCCCTTAATCACAAAGGCCGTTAATTAGAATAAATAGCTCTTATGGAAGTACTAAAAAATCTTTGGGTTAAAGAGCGAGGTATTGAATTAGGGTTGAGCCCAATCATATACGTAATATTTTCTGTTCGTTTTAATTTTTGATGTTGCTCATTACTTTCAGTTGATAAACTGTTTTTTTTTTTTATTTAATTTCTTATCTTTTTCTTTAATAATGATGGGAAATCCGGCGCCCCCTTCATAGCAATATCCCTTCCCCCTTGGAAACTTCCTTCGTGGAAAGATCCTCCCATATAATCCCTGACCCCCCCCCCCACCTACCAAAAAATCCCCCTGAAAACGTCTGTATACTTCCCAATAACCAATGCTATATGTTAACATTGGGTAAAGCTCATAGCTTTCAGCCCTCCCCCCGGGGACTTCGGGGGATCAAGTAATCCTAAAAGATGTAGTTTTCATATTTTCGACCATGCTGAACAAAATGCATGTCTAAAAATTTGGCTCAGATAACTTTGGGAAAAAATGGTTTATGGAAGTGGTCTGGGTACATTCCATTTTTTTGGTTTCTGAGTAATGCATCTAGATATCTTGAGGTCCAATCGCAGAATTCCTCTTACAACATACTAAAAATTTTCTGTTAACGCAATCCCTTCTGGGGAAAAAAAACAAATAAACACATGTCCATCATTTTTCTTCTAGCAAAAAATACGAAATTTCACACTTTTGTAGATAGGAGCTTGAAGCCTCTACAGTAGGATTCTCTTATACGCTGAATATGATGATGTGATTTTCATTAAGGTTCTATATCTTTTAGGGTGTCTTTCCCCCTTTTTTCGAAAATCAGCCAAATTTTCTCAGGCGTGTAACTTTTGATAGGTCGGACTAAACTTGATGAAACTTGTATATATTTGAAATCAGCATAAGAATCTAATTGTTTTGATGTATCTATTGGTATCAAAATTCGATTTTTTAGAGTTTCGGTTACTACTGAGCCAGGTTACTCCTTACTTACAGTTCGTTACCGCGAACTGTTTGATGACCAAACGAACTACCTTCCAGGCACAATCGAAAAAGGCAGATGCCGCTTTGAAAAGTGTGGATTTGACAACACTACAAGAATTTTCTGCATAAAGCGTAAAGTGCGACTATGCCTGAAGGGAAACCGAAATTGCTTCATAAATTTTCTATATAGTTTTGTATTTGTTTTGTTTTGTATTTAAGTATTTTGTTTTGTTATCGAGCAAAAATTTTGAAAGCTTTTGAAAGGGTCTTGGTTAAGCTTCCCAGTTTCAGAGGCCATAGTGGCACACGAACAGTTGTCCCAGAACATGTATGACGTTTTTAAAAATCTAACGCTATTATAGACCTTTTATCCAATAAATATAACCGTTATAGAGAATTGGTTAGTTGTGAACTAGCTAAAGGAGTGTATTTCCCAAAGCATTGTTATCCAAAAGTTAAACTTTAATGTAAAGAGTTATAGTAGGATTTGGATTTAACATCCCTCATATTTTTACCAAACCTAGATATGACACTAAAACATAAAGAAATCAGATAATTTTTCTCAAACGAAAGTAAAAGGCCATATTACTTACAAAGAATAGAAAGTAGCCTTTATATGAGAGAGACTACCCTCTTCCACCTCTGATTTTTATGCTAAAGTTTGGCTTATATTTTATATGCTTCAGAAATAAACATATGAACAATAGGAATGAAATAAAAATATATCTCGTAATTTTCAAAGAATGTAATAAAAATATATTTCATAATTTTTCAAGAATGAAATAAAAATAAATATGAAATAATATATATATATATATATATATATATATATATATATATATATATATATATATATATATATATATATATATATATATATATATATATATATATATATATATATATATATATATATATATATATATATATATATATATATATATATATATATATATATATATAACACTTTTTTTTTTTTTTTACTGGCTACATTTGTTGCTTTTGGAAGTTTTGGTGAATAGAATACAAGTAAAGCTGAGTATTTTCTCCTCATTTACAGAATAATGTATGCTCTTTTAAGTTTTAATGTCGCTCTTTATTTTTGTTGAAAAAAAATAGAACGTCACAATTTATTTAGGATATGGTATCCCTTTAATTGTTAATACTCATAGTATTACGTGTACAAATATACTATTTTTACCATCCGTATAAAAGGAAAATGAAAAAAAAATATATATTATGAATACAGTTAATTATGAATATCATGCTGAACTATGTTTTTTTTTTTTGTATTTCTCAAATTCATCTGACCCACAGCCTTCCATTTCCATAGCCTTCAACTTAATTTAAGAGTAAGTTTACTAGTAAAGTAGAACATCAAGTATTGTCATTCTTTTTACCTCTTTAAAATTTCACACAGAACAATTGATCAGGTAGGATTTAACTATCCATTCATTATATTGGCTCAACTTTCACACAAGAGGTTTTAAAATCGATCAAATTTTTATCGTCTGAATTTTTTGTCTCTCCAAAAATAAGGAATATATGACTGATGTAAACCAATGAAACTAAAGAACAAACGAGATTACAGTAAAGGGATTTGTCTTTTTCTCTTAAATTTTTTCTTCTTTGTTTAAGTGATAATATCTATGAAATAGCTAATTGATTGTTATTTCTTATTAATTAAATTATCGTCATAGTTTAGTTCAATAGTTAATTTCGACCTCTTTAGCATTGGTGGTGGCCGCTTGATTCCCCCCTCCCCCCCAAAAAAACAAAGTTTCATAATTAAAAATTTCTCCTCCCCTGGCGGGAGGAGCCAGGGGAGGCTCCTCCCGCCTAGATATCACTGGTCGGATATCAAATTTACGTATCTCCAAAAATCACGATTTTCACGTTTTGATTGATTCGGATGGTCGGTTCAGAGTTACGTATGTTTCCTTTGTCGTAACACTATCTTGCTTATGTAAGAGTGCCATGTATTTGAAAAATTAAAAAATACGTATTAGAGGTAATGCTTCAGTTGGTATATCAAAAATACGTATCTGGAGATACGTACTTCTGAACTGATTCTGCGCTCCATAATTGGAGATACGTTTTCTTTTAAACTTGAACTACCAACCGTGTTTCAGGTAAGGTGATTGCTTTTTGGTTTTTCATGGATTTTAGCGTAGAGACATGTTTTCCTAGCTGTTAAGACTCACATTTCTTTTATATTACAACGGTTTTATGGTTGGTTTTATCTTAAAAGTGCTTATTTTCTCCCGAGCTATAGAGCACAAGACTCATTCTGTCTAAAACTTTTGTACATATATATATATATATATATATATATATATATATATATATATATATATATATATATATATGCACTGCCAGTATGTTAAAATTAAAAATTCTGACTTGGAATTACTGCTTGGATAATAATTGCTTGGAATTAAAAATACGTCTTAGACGATGTATATGGGTTCTTTGAAGTACTCCGTTAGCTTGGTGAAATTAATGCCAATAAGTTGATGCGATAATTAATGACTTTTAATTAAAGACTCAAACACAAACTGGTGATAAGACCTACAAAGGATATATATATATATATATATATATATATATATATATATATATATATATATATATATATATATATATAGTACCGGGCCCCGGCCCGCGGAAGGCTTCTATATTACGTTGAGCGTAAAATTAGCATTTCTTATACTGCAATCATAAGACGTAAATTACATTCCACCCAATACATTCTAAATTCGATTGAAAACGCTGCAAGTCGTCTTACTCTGATGTACAGAGCTCATGTCGGTCGATTTTTCACAATGCTAGATAAAAAGCACCTACAATCAATCTTCATCAGATTTGATAAATATCTTATACATTTGCCCCCTTGTAAAAGAAACAGTAGAATTATTCAATTGTATAAGCTATCTGACCCTAATATTAGAATTAATAAATCTCTATCCCGTTTTCAAAGTAAGTTTAATCATCCAGGGTCAACAATTTGTTCACAATAGTTTTTTTTATATTAATGTAATGCATATAGTCACTGTTCGTATTAATGTAATGAAGAAGGTTCAAGGTTTAATTTTAAAATATCTGTACAAAATAGACATAAATACAGGGTAAACGCCGGAGACACAAGGTCGAATGACAAAAACCCGGTACATTAATCGGAATAAACCTGTTTAACAACAAAATAATAAATAATAGTTATTCCATGACTCACCAATAGACGGACACCCACCCCACAAACCCACCGACACCGGGCAAAGATCCACCGAAAATACCAATAAAAAAAAAAAAATACCAACGGGCGAATAAGGGTAACCGATAACCGGCATCTCACAGGGCAAAACACCCAACAAAACAATAATATCAAATGTACCCAGATTTTCAATATATTATAAATTCTTAAAATTATTTATAAGGATAGAATGAAGTTTCTTTCTTATATTTGGAAGAGATTTGCTGCAATCAATAAATGGTAGATGAAGACACCATGAACCCGTGATTGAAAATAAGGGCGAGAACCGTGATCTGTCTGTGCTTAATTTTAGGTGCTGAATATTCCATTTATGTCGGGTTTCATAAGAATGGGCATGTTGCACAGGGAAAAAATTATTCGAACGAAAGTACGTAGGTAGTTCCGACCGGTCATATTTTACGTTAAATAAAAAAGAATTGAGGGTGAATATCTGTGAAACAGGCAAAATTTTAGTTAGAAGATATAGAGTTTCAGTTTTACTCTTATTAGGATGCGAAGACGGTGATGGTAAATATTTCTTTAAAATTAGAAGAGCCCGGTTTTGAAGAATTTGTATCGGTTTCACATGACATCTGAATGTTGCCAAATATATCAGAGGACAATAAGTAAGATGGGAATGAACCAACGCAAAATAAATTAGACGTAGGTTTTCATATGGAAAAAAATGCTGAAACCTTCGCATTATACCGACCCCCTAAGCAACTTTAACCCGTAATCTATTACAGTGTTCTTTATATGACAGATTTTCATCAATAATAATACCCAGATACCGGAACGAAGTTACCCTTTGAATTTGAATATTTGTAGCATGATCAAATATAGTTGAAATTCCTTGAGCATTCTGCCCAATTCTACTATAAATGATAAATTTGGTTTTTGATGCATTTAGTGACAAATGATTAGCTTTTAGCCATACAAGAAGTTGTGAAAATACGATTTGCAGCTTCTCATTGAGATCCTCTTCCGAATATCCAGTAAGTGATAATCCGGTATCATCAGCGAAAAGAACATTCAGACCAAGGTTTTCTGTCGCTGATGGAAGGTCATTTATATATATTAAAAAAGCAGTGGTCCCAGGATTGAGCCTTGCGGGACACCAATATTTGACAACAGACATGGATCCGAAACTGTGTCGTTGATCATAGTCACTTGGGAGCGACGACTTAGGTAAGATGCGATAAAACCGTCCGCTGGTCCTCGTAATCCACCGTGGTTTAATTTATACAACAATATTTCATGGCTTAAAGAATCAAAGGCCTTCTCAAGGTCCAAAAATATACTCGCCGGGATCCAATATTTTGTCCAGACACTCGAATAAATTGTACCATAGTTAATATAGCATCCTGCGTACTATGCTCTTTTCTAAATCCATATTGAGTTTTTGAAAAATAATCTTTTGAACAGAGAAAATTATACATTCGATTATAAGAAACAACGCTCCATTACTTTAGAAAAACCCGAAAGAATAGAAATGGGTCTATAATTTGAGCAATTAGTCCGGTCACCACTTTTATATAGTGGTAACACTTTCGCTTTTTTAAAAGAATCTGGAAAAGTTCCAGATCTAAATGACAGATTTATTAAATGACACATAACTTTATTAATACTAGGAAAAATGGCTTTAACAATATTGGTCGACGACTCATCAATCCCCGGGGAATTTCCATTATTTAAAAGCTTAACAACCTTAGCAAGCTCTTCTTGTGTTACCGGAGTTAAAAACATAGAATTCTCAGAAGGACTTCCTAGGTACTTAGGATAATTACATTGCCCATGTGGCATATTATGTTGGAGCTTATTAGCTATTGACTGCCCGATTGATACGAAATGAAAATTTATATAATTTGCCATTTCTAGTTCCCTTTCAATTGTATTACCATGGGCATCCCGTATTTTTTATGGTGAAGAAGACGTCCGCGATCGATTTAAACATGAGTTGATTAGGTCCCAAGTTTTCTTTGGGGACTTACTTACTTCACTAAAAGAATCGAAATAAAATTTCATTTAAGCATTGCGTATTATTTTTGAAAGTAGGTTTTTATAATTTTTGAAGGTTCTTCTATTTTCTTCACTTTCGATAGATATTAAAGTTTTATAGAGATTGTTTTTATGTTTTATTGATGTCAAAAGGGCTGGCGATATCCATGGTTGGATGGGTTGATTATATTTCCGTTTTTTTTTTTTACTCTTGGGCACGACTCATCAAGTGCAGCATTAAATCCCTCTAAAAAATAATCCGTCGCAGAGTTTATTTCATCAGCATCAAATACAGAAGACCAATCAGTTAAATTCAGTTTATCCTTTAAACATATTAGATTTTTTTTATTAATAATTCGGGTTGCTGTTTCTGGTGATTTTATTTTATGAATCTGGTATCTCACATCAGAAATTAACAAAAAATTATCCTGTGAAGACGTGGCTGGTGTTGTTAAAAATATGTTGTCAATGAGAGTTGCACTAGTCGACACGCGTTGGAATTGTACACGAAGGAATTAGGGAATTCGATGACATTAATGTAATAAATTCTGTTGTATGGGTATTTTCATTAAATTCTAGTAGATTGATATTAAAATCCCCCATAACCACAACATCCTTATCAACCAAAGATGCTAGTAAAGACTCCAGAGATTGCAAAAAAAAGTGGTATTGGGCCGACGGGGGCTTATACACAACACAAACTTGAATTTTTTTAGTCCCAAGCCGACATTCAACCGCCAGTATTTCGCACACGTTTTCAACATTATATTTTTCCAGTTCTGGCAGTCGCTCAAACTGCGCTCCATCATTCAAAAATAACCCAAGACCACCTTTTTCATGGACTAGTCGATTCTTATCAACGAATTTATATCCCGGGATTTTAACAATATAATGTGTATTATAATTAATAAATGTTTCACAAATCCCCAAAATGTCAATTTGATTTGCTGGCAATAAATTTGTTAGTTCATCAATAGAACTCATGAGTCCTTGTACATTCACAAACCCCATTCGCAATGAATTATCTTCAAGTCTGTTTATTTCATCAGGAGAAACGTACGATGATGGTTTTATTTTAGAAAAAGTGTTTTTTTCTCTTTGACCGAATACATGAAAAATTTCAGAAAGTAAAGATAGGTTAAGGGGTTTCCCTTCCAAAGCCACCCGTCTATCGGCCCCCCCCCCGCCCCCGCAAACTTTAAATTCAACTAAGTAATAATCGAAAGATCCCACCCCGCGCCAGTAAGCCCGCGTGATAAGGAGCCCGTACCACTGCCGAGTCATGAAAACCAACCATGCTTATCATCCTTCGAGAAGACCCAAGTTGAGAAGGTATAAGTAGAACAGAAATAACTGGGGAAGAAATAATCAAAATAAACTTGAACCGAGCTAGCCTAAATAACACATCAACATAAAAAATCAACATATCTCAAACACAAAATCGAAACAATTATCAATCTAGAGTGGGATTGATCTAACATCATACACTAGTTGCCTTTAATATTTCTCATGCTTTTGCCCACTGTGACTAAGAATCCAATTTATACTCTAGCCAGAGTTTAGCCCCTTTTTGTTTCACTCATGTGAGTTGCGCGGATCCATTCTCACGCATTTCCTTACCCTTAGTCAGTAACTTGTTTCTAATAGAGTTTAATTTGGGTGGCAAGTCCGTGCAAATCCGGACCCCAGTTCCTTTCAGCTTTGATATTGAACTGAAGATTGATAGAATATCTTTTTCTGCCGACACTGTTACAAAAACTGGAGGGGTGGTCGGCTTACGGCTAGACACATTTGACTTCTGAGGCACTTCGCTATCATTTTCAATTTTGACACGTTTTGACTCTCGCTGCCTAGGTTGATTTTCATTGACTCGGTGCTCTTCATTTTCATTTTTGACTGCCTAACTTGTTTGTTGTCGTATGTCTATTAACTGCGTGTGTCTTTGCTCTTCTTTTTCATTTTTAACACGCTCTAATTGTCATTTTCGCATATATTCTAACCGCCTGTGTCTTTGCTCTTCATTTTCATTTTTGACCCATTAGTTCAGGTGTTGGTTCCAAAGAATCATCATTTATAGTAATTGCAACTGCAAATTTTCGTTTTTTGGGCCTTCCAACAGACATTATATTATATAAATAACTGTTGCGTTGGAAACTCAACAATCTTATTTATGCTATGCATGATGTCATACAAGAAAATACTTAAATGATGCTATATATGATGTCATAAGAAACGCTTATATTATGCACTAACATAGTGCATGACGTCATTTTCAAAAAAAACTAAATTTAGGCTCTTAACGATTTTTCTCAAACTTTAACCTATCTAAATAGCTTTTTTTTATGCTAAAATATTCCTAGATACCATTTTTCCGGAAAGACAATGCACTGGCCACGCGGCAGACTTCTATATATAGATTCTCACTGTCGCTTGTCTTCTAAACGCAGACAATCTGGGCCTTTTTTTGATGTTATGACATATGAATTGACCTTAAATTAGAAGCGGTACCTTGGTATAATTAAAAATTTTTCTCGCTGCTCTTCATTTTCATTTTGACTCCCTCACTTGTTTGTTGTCGTATGTCTTCTAACTGCTTGTGTCTTTGCTCTTCTTTTTTATTTTTAATACACTCTAATTGTTGTTTTCATATATATTCTAACCGCCTGTGTCTTTACTCGTCATTTTCATTTTTGACACGTTAGTTTAGGTGCTGGTTCCAAAGAATCATGATTTATAGTAACTGCAACTGCAAATTTTCATTTTTGGGCGTTTCAACTGACACTATATTATATAAATAACCGTTGCGTTCGAAACTCAACAATGTTATGTATGCTCTGCATGATATCATACAAGAAAGTACTTAAATGATGCCATATATGATGTCGTAAGAAATGCGTATATGATGCATTAACATAGTACATGACGTCATTTTAAAAAAACTAAATTCAGGCTCTTAACGATTTTTCTCAGATTTCTAACCTATCTAAATAGTTTTTTTTTTATGCTAAAATATTACTAGGTACCATTTTTCCTGAAAAAAATATGTACTGGCCACGCGGCAGGCTTCTAAATATAGATTCTCACTGTCGCTTGTCTTCTAATCACAGACAATTTGGGCCTTTTCTTGATATCATGACATTTGAATTGACCTTAAATTAGAAGCGGTGCCTTGGTATAATTAAATTTTTTCTCGCTGCTCTTTATTTTCATTTTTGACTCCCTCACTTGTTTGTTGTCGTATGTCTTCTAACTGCGTGTGTCTTCGCTCTTCATTTTCACTTTTAACACGCTCTAATTGTTGTTTTCATATATATTCTAACCGGCTGTGTCTTCGCTCTTCATTTTCATTTTTGACACGTTAGTTTTGTTGTTGGTTCCAAAAGATAATCATTTATAGTAACCGCAACTGCAAATTTTCGTTTTTTGGGCCTTCCAGCTTCCAACAGAAATCATATAAGAAAATACTTATATGATGCCATATATGATGTCATAAAAAATGATTATATGATGTTCTAACATAGTAGGCTACATGACGTCATTTGCAAATCCTAAAATTCTGGCTCTTAACGATTTTTCCCATACTTCTGACCTATCTAGATCTTTTTTTTATGCTAAAATATCCCTAGATACCAATTTTCCCGAAAAAAGATGAAGCCATTTTCTAGAAATAGAATAAAATATATACATACACAATTATTACTCACATATAAAGATAGTATATACTATCTTTATATGTGGGTAATAATTGTGTATGTATTTATGTATGTATGTATGTTCTCGAAAACGGCTCCATATTTATTCGGGAAAATTTGTATTTTGGGATATTCTCGCATAAAAAAACGATCTAGATAAGTCAGAAGAAAAATAGTTAAGAGCCTTAATTTTGACTTTTGCAAATGACATCATGTGCTATGTTATTACATCATATAAGTATTTCTTATGACATCCTGTATGGCATCATATAATTATTTTCTTATATGATGTCACGAATAGCATAAATAAGATTGTTGAGTTTCCAACGCAACAGTTTTTTATATAATATAAAGTCTGTTGGAAGACCCAAAAAACGAAACTTTGCATTTGCAGTTATTATAAATGATGATTCTTTGTAGCCAACTCCTGAACTATCAAACGTGATAAGATGTAGAATTTTGCAACCTGGACCATCAATTGCGACAACACCAATACGGACAGCTAAAGCAAAGGCTATTGCTAAATTGTCAGAAGTAATCAAAATCCAAAACCGTTTCAAAAATGAAAAGAAAGATCTAAGACACGGGTTAGAAGATATGCGGAAACGAAAATTTGAGCGTCTTAAAAATGAAAACAAAGGTCAAAGACACACGCGGTTAGAAGACATACGACACCGAACAAATGAGGGAGTCAAAAATGAAAATGAAGAACTTTTCGTGTCAAAGAAAATTAACCTGGACAGCGAGAGACAAAACGTGTAAAAACTGGAAATGACAGCGATGATGAATGGGTTTAGGATTTTGACATTGATAGGGTCATCAATGACTACCATATCTTTGTTAAAAAAAAACAAAGGTTCGGCGACATGTATTTAATAATGACAAAAAATAAGCCGAGGTGTAACAAAGCAAACAATTTGAAAATGATAGCAAGATGATTGGGCTTTGGATTTTGACATAGATAAGGTCATCAATATCTACCATGCCTTGGAGAATCAAAAATATGAACTGGATAAATAGTTGGAAGAAAAAAAAGGTTTTTGTCCCACCATCTGAACAATTAAAAGAAACAACGGTTCGGCGATATGTCTTTCATAATGACAAAAGGCAAGCCGATACAAAAGTTATAGGTCGATTAAAAAAATATGTAATTTCACAAAGGCACTACTTCTAATTTAAGGTCCATTTGGACGTCATAACATCAAGAAAAGGCTCAAATTGTCTACGTTTAGAAGACAAGTGACAGTGAAAATCTATATATAGAAGCCTGCCGCGTGCCGAGTGCAAGGGCCCGGCGGTGAAGCCCAGGATGCTAATTTTCATGGAAAAAATGAAGCCATTTTCGAGAAAAAATAAACACATAAATAAATAAATAAACATAGCTTATTTAAAAAGATAGTTTATGTGTACATATTCCTAATGAAAAATTTAACTTAGAGAATTTCGTCTTTTTTTTAGAGTTTAAATATGAAGATATTTTCCTGATATGGGAAGTTCTATGGGCGGCACCAGCCGTGACAACTGAAAATTTTCACCTTTTTGGAGCGCTGGCTTTACTTCAACTGTATAAACATATAATTATCGCCCAGAATATGGACTACACAGATCTGATAAAATTCTTTAATGGTAAGAAATGCTTTAGCATATATATATATATTTTTTTTACAGTATAAACTGTACAAAATCATGACATATAAAATTCAAATAACATGTCTTTAGCGCTTACAGTTTAAATTTATTTTGTTACATTGAAAATGGTAAGACGAATTTTAAGATATCTTTTTTTACTAATGAATACAGCCTATGTATTGTTGGTTATATCAAAAAGTCAGTTTGTGTGCATCTTATGTTATCCGATGGCCTGGAAAAGACTATTATGAAATTAGAATTTAATGGTAGGTCTACAAAAAATTTATTGTTTACCATATCAACGGCACAAAATCAAAACATGTTTATTACGACTAATTACAGTTAAATGTAAATTTTGCGTTGAAAATAGTGATATATATTTTGAGATACTTCTCTAATCAGGATTATATGCATTCTTACTTCACATAGGGGAATGTGTTAGTTATACTAGCTCAAAGAACTTACATTCTTATCAAAATCAGAAATACTCATTATCAAAAATCAAGAAAAGCTGTTTAGAACTACTGTTTTCTTCTATTTCGATCCCACTGCTAGGGTTATGCCCATATGTACCACCAATTCTATGCATATAAACTGAAGGTTTTCTTTCTAATATAAACTTTCTAATATAAACTTTCTATATAAACTGAAACTTTCTTTTTATAATTCTAGTTTCACTGGTCAATTTCTTTCCAAATAAAAAGTAGACTCATATTTAGTGTAAAACAGATAATGACAAAAATAATCAAACAGCTCTTGGTAACGAACAGTAAGTAAGGAGCTACCGGATCAATAATAACCGAAACTCTAAAAAGCAGAATCTTGATACCAATAGATACATCAAAAGAACCTGATGTTTATGCTAATTTCAAATATATAAGTTTCATTAGGTCTAGTTTTACCCATCAACAGTTACGAGCCTAAGAATATTTGCCTTATTTTCGAAAAAAGGGAGAAAAACCCCTAAAAGTTATAGAACCTTAATGAAAATCACACCATCAGATTCAGCATATCAGAGAACACTACTGTTGAGGTTTTAAGCTCCTATTTGCAAAAAATGTAGAATTTTGTATTTTTTGTCAGAAGAAAAATCAAGGATGCGTGTATATTTGATTTTTTTTTTTTTTTTTATCTTCCCATGGGTTATCATATTGACCCAGTGGTCCTGGAATATCGCCAGAGGGAACATTCAAATGGAAATTAAAAGTTCTAAGGCCCTTTTTAAGCGACCAAAAAAATTGGAGGGTAACTAGGCCCCCTCCCACGCTAATTTTTTCCCCAAAGTTACCCGATCAAAGTTTTGAGATAGCTATTTTGTTCAGCATAGTCAAAAAATCTAATAACTATGTTTTTTGGTATAAAAATATCCCCACTGTCCCTGGGGGAAGGGCTGGAAGTTGTGAACTTTGCCCATTGTTTACATATAGTATTTGTTATTGGGAAGTATGCAACTATTTTTGGGGGGGCTGCCTGGTGTGTATTTCTAAGGGCAGAATCTTCCTTGGGGAAGGAAATATCTGGGGAGTGAATATTCTAGGGGATATGTTACACTGGGGGTTTGGACAGAATTCCTATTCGAAATTCTTTTTAATTGTCTTATCTTCTCTTTGCCAAATTTTTATGTGAAGATGTCCCGGGGTTTATTTCTGCGTGGTTTATTATCTGGAAATAATTTCCACGGAAGGGGGCATTTCTGGAATAATCGAAAAACCGATAAGAGATTAAAGTCTTATTCAAATGAAAGAATGCTAAGGAGAATTTTTCAGGGTGAATCGTCCACAAGCAATTTTAATGGGATGGAGGATTTTCAGCGAGGATTTAACTGTTTGGAGGGAATTTGATGGGGGGGAGTGCACTTTACGTTGGATGAAATTTCCATGGAGGAGTTTTCCGTGAGGGGGAGGATTATATTTCATAGAGGGTGAGCCAGATTTACCGGCATTATTTGAAAAACGAACAGAAATTATGCCATGTATGAACGGTTGCCCCCTCCTCAACAGCTTACTCTTTACGCTAAAGTTAGAATGTTTACTAAAATTGAAACACGGGGGCCATTTAGCGTAAAGAGCAATGTATTAAGGAGGGGGCAATCCTTCATATCTGGAATAAATCTGCCAAAATTAATATGCGAATTTTGTTTTAATTTTGCATGGACGGTGAGCCAAATTTGAACCTGCATTAGCTAAAAAACAAAATCAAATTAAAAAAAAAACAAGTTTTTTTAACTGAAAGTAAGGAGCGACATTTAAGATTAAAACGAAAAGCAATTGTTCCGTATAAGAAAGGGGATCTCTCCTCCTCAACACCTCTCTCTTTACGCTAAAGTTTTTATTGTTTTAAAAAGTACAGTTGTGACAAAGAGTCAAGCTTTAGCGTAAAGAGCGAGGCGTTGAGGAGGGGATAGCCCCCTTCATAAACGGAATAATTTCTATTCGTTTTAATGTTGCTCCTTTCTTTCAGTAAAAAAAACGGTTTTTTTTTTGTAACGGTTTTTTTTTTTTATTTAATTACTATTTATCACCAAAATAGAAATCATATAACTTAAAGTTGTCAGGGAGTAACATTAAAACTTAAGTTAACTGTTCCTCCGAAAAGATATGACTAGCCAAAATATAGGGAGACTTCAATATAAAGTATCAATTAGCCAGTCAAGTTAAAGGTATCAAAATAACACTTGCTGAGCTTCCCAGTTCCCTGGAAGCCATGCCGCACGGTGGCGCATTTTCTTCTGAAGAGTCAAGTAGTTCATACAAAAGAAATGGTTAATATGGAAATTTATCTTAATTATTTACTTAACTAAGTTAATTCATTTGATTTATCATTAAATTGATTTTAGTGATGCATAATTGCGCGTCATCTATTCTGAAGGAGGGATGGTGTAGGCGTGGGGATTCCTAAGAGAGTGCTAAACGTAGGAAAGGTTATAAGGGGATGGGAATTGTAGGAATTAATATCTCATTTCCCTCCATTTAGACTGAGCATGAGGAATGATGTTGCAAAATGAGACCCGTCTCTGTATTGCAGAAAAATGATTTTGACATTTGTTTTAACTGAACTGATTTGCTGTATATTTTAAAAATTATATACAAGGATGTTTAAGTGTACATCAGCTATTAGGAAGGAGGAACAGTGGGTCATTTTGTAGGTGGGGGGACAGATGCCTCAAAGGATGCATTTTAATGCCCAAATATCTTTGCCTTGTTGAGGCTTCAGATAAATAAATAAGCTTTCGGGAAAGGAAGGTAGAAGTTTATATCTAATCCCTCTCGATTCCCAATAGTATTTTTGATCCTAACCTCTTTTTATTGTTTCTTAGGAGGGGGCTCAATAGCCCCCCTCCCATTGTAATAATATTTTCTTTATATCATAAAATATTACATTCACTTGCCTACTGGCACACGAGTCGGGTTATTGCGTATCTGACCAGGAAATTTTCTTGAAGAGGGGGGGGGGGAGTGATACCAAGAGCTTTGTTCTCGGCAGTTTTAACATAATAATATTTACCTTTTCATATTTATATACGAAGGCTCAGAGTATTTAAACATATGTGTGCCACGTATCGAAACATCAGAGAACCCTATTGTGATGGTAGCAAGGGCTCCAGCCCGCAGAAGCTCAAAAGTCACCCAAAATTTTCATTCGTATGAAAATTAACACCCCTCTCCATCCACCCGAAATTCTGTTACGAAAATGATAATAACAACTTATTCAAGAAAGCCACTTTTCATCGAAAATTTGACTAAATATTTAAAGCTTGTCCAGAATTTTAGTTGGAAGCCAACATTTTAATATTTAAGCAGTGAAAATGGAAAAGTGGAACGCTACCAATTATTTTAAATTTACTGATATGTACAATCTAATAGCTAGGTTTTGACGATTTATGGGGCCGGTAGCCCGCGTCACGGTGAATTCGAATTTCAAGATCAAGGGATAAAATTTTTATCCAATCCTGAAGAGAGAGTATACAGTGCTTTTTTTTATCCTTGTTGACCCGGAGTGTAGCTCCAGCATTTTTATTGGGAGGGGGAGCAAGAGGGCTTAACATCCAGATAATCAAGGGGAATGGGCCACATAATATGTTTTTTCTTCAAATTATTGGTAGGAGGGAAAACTGCCCCCCCCCCTAAGCGATGCCACTGTTGTTGACCGACAGGCCTCTCCAATAGTTATGTCATAAAAAACAACAGATACTATGCATTTTGGTAAGCTTCTTGAACTTTTTTTTTTATCCTTTTAAAACACTATGAATACCAATGGGGTGTAAAGGCAAGGAGTTGGGCTCATCATAAAGAAACCTCTAAGTTTTAATTAGGTTAGAAAGATATTAATGATAGAAAATTGTTTTGCTCACTTTGTGACCAAAAAGCAAAAGGTGTCAATTACAATCGTATATGCGTCTATGAAACAGACTGATGGAGATAACATTGACTCAGAGAATTTTACCAACATGTACAAGAACAAATAAAAACAAATAGTTAGAGGAAAAAAACTAATGTTTCAGGTTAGCTAATACTGAGTGAAAAATCTAGACTGATAAGGAAGCATAATTTCTGGAGAGACAAATAACTCCGTCTTTTTAAAAGCAGATTTGTTTAGTTTAGTCACAAAATTTTTTTAAAAATAAACTCTGTTTTTCTCTGTCGGATGTCCAATGGCCGTTTACCTGTTTGCGCGTTGCAATAGTTTTCTTTATTGTCTGGTATCTATGTTGGTAATAAATCTATGCTAATGGAATGCATGGTGATTTTTCAATGGGTTTGAAGATATTTTATCTTTTAGAAATGGCGGAGAAACATAATGCTGTCCAAGTGTTAATGAAGAGTCGACAGATTGTCCAAAGCATTCAAAAAGTTGTGATTGAAAAATAAAACAACTTTCGGTTAAGATGATATAAGACGTTTAAAAGTATTTTTCTATGTGGCAAGGGCAGCTGAGATATTTCGTTGAAAAGAATCATGGATGGTAATTCTTGAATCACGGATGGTAATTCTTGAATCACGGATGCTGATTCACAGATGGTGAAACAGAAAATGCAGGATAAGTGACTTTACATGCAAGCAAAGAGTTCAATTATTTAAGAAAAATGTATGAAATTGTGTGCAAAGAAATAAAAGGGAGATTAATAGTGAAAAGTGGCACACCTTCACGTATTTTCAAATAAGTTATTATTTACAGTAAACGTGATGAATGTTGTTGTTAGCCTAGTTGTCCATATGTGTTTCAGCTAAGACATGTCAGGATGAGTTTTAGTTTTTTTTTTTTTTTTTTGTTACCTTGTAAAAACTACATCCGTTAGGGCTAGACGAACAACTTTGTTAAGATAAGCTTGAACGCTGTCAAAATTATTGGAATTACTTGTTTTTCGCGCCATCTATTTCTTTCTTTTCAAATAATAGATGTCTGTTATTAGTTTCAGTTTACTTACGAAGATGTGCAACTTTACCTTTTTAGATGGCGTACGTAAAAAGCAAGCAATTTATTAAAAAACTATGGATTATGTAAGTTTAACGTTTTTAGCCTACCTTATAATGCTTATCAGCTACTGCGATAGGCGAAAGACAATTGAAAATAGAACTGAAAGGTCACATCCATACAGGAAGAAAGAAAAAAGAAGAAAAACAAAGGCATTCTACCAAATAATATATAAAAAAAAAGTCAAATAGCAATGAAAATGCTAGAAAAAACAAGCGGGTGACACGCCACAGGGGATAAGGCAGTGTTAAATCCATGATATTGGTAATACTAGCTAAAATAGCAACAAAAACAACAAGGAAAAGAAAAAATTCGATAAACATGATTTGAAGTATCTTTGACAATCTTCAGCAAGCTCCTTGGGGTGGGTGGATGTATACTTTACACTTTCTGTAGTGAAAACTTAGTTACAAAAAAAGGACAGTCTGGAATTTTCTTGAAAAATTCTCAAATTATTTTTATTAAATATATCTCACTGCAACGAGCTCTCCTGCTATTGCCACTGCTACTAGTGGCAGTGGCAGTGGCAGTGCACTGCTACTATAAGGCAATTCAAAAGACAATTGAAAATTAAATTAAAATATCACGTCCACACACCAAAGGAAAGAAGAAAAAGAGAAGAAAAACAATGTCTGAAAACCGTGAACTAGCAATAAAAATACTGGAAAAAAAAAATCAGGGGACAGGCATCAGGGGATAAAGCAGGGGATAATTTCATGATAATGGCAATACTAAATAAAAATAGCAAAAAAAAAAACAACAAGGAGAAGAAAAAATTCGATAAACATGATTTGAAGCATGCTTGACTATCTTCAGCAAGCTTTTTGGGGTAGGCAAATATATACTTATACATTTCCTGTAGGGAAAAGTTAGTCACAAAAAAAAAACAGTCTGGAATTTTCTGGAAAAACCCTCAAGTTACTTTTATTAAATATATTTTACTGCAATGAGTACTACTGCTACTGCAACTATAACTAAGAGTTTGCCTTTGCTACAATCTCTACTGGTAGCCCTCTTTCTATCTTTTTGTATAGGTGCCAAAGGAAAGTCTGAAGCCACAAAGACATGGGAGCCATAGTCTTCGTCCGGAAGGAGGATCCAGATTGATGCAAAAAGGATTTTTAAATGGGTCGCTATACCCAGGTTTCAACAGCAAGAGGGTTAAATCCGATTAATGTCAGCACGTCATCATGTCACAGATAGAACATAGGGAAACCGGTTGCTACTCAGGATGCAAAAAGGATTTTTAAATGGGTCGCTACAGCCAGGTTCCAACAGCAAGAGAGTCAAATCTGATTAATGTCAGCACATCATCATGTCACAGATAGAACATAGGGAAACAGGTTGCTACTCAGATTGCATTCTTAGGAGGCTCCAGTCATCAGCAGATGGTTTCTCAACCGGGTCTCTATGGGAGTAGGCTCAACACTGATAAGTAATTATTTTAAGCTGGAACAAGAATGTTCAAAAACAAATTTCCTAAACTTTTTTCATCATTGTTAAAAATGAAGCTGGGACCAAACATTATTATAGTTTGTAAAGAGAAACAGGAATAATAGAAGATGATTCTCAAGCCTGATAAGAAGAAATAGGTACTTCAGAAAATAATAACTAGGAATAGCACGAGGAGGGTTGGGCAACTTTGATAGACGAAGAAGAATCCAAGAAGGTAACGGCTTGCTTCCCTTGTTGCTAATAGCACATAAAATACACTTAAATGAGATTGAACCCTTATCGGATTGATCAGCATCAAGAAAAAATACAGTATCCATGGAATAGCTGAGGACTGGCATCTCGTAATTAGACCGTTTTTCGTCTTGGGGGAACAGTCGAAGCGAATTTCGGTCCTCTTACTTTTAGGAAGTTATCTTGACATTTGTGTTGTCTGCAAGATGTTGTCAAAATCCAGTATAATCATTGGCAGCATGCATGGAATTGTTTTGAATTGGGTGCTACCTGGGAAAATTCTAGTCGCCGTCCAATAGCTCCAGAAGATCCTCTTTTGGACTCTGTTGGACTCTCATGGACTCATTGACCATTAAAGAAACCAAAAAAAATGGCTAGTCACCACCGGTTTTATAATGTCTTTGCCTGGTCCGTTTAAATAGCTTAGAAATATTCAAAATAGTAGTTCATTTTGACCACAGTTCATATAATTATCCAGTAAGCTTATCGCAGATCATTTCTGGTCTTCGTTCTCGGTGCGAACAAAAAGCTCCTCCCACTTCTTCGTGCAGTTATTAATAGCGGGTTTCCACTTGTTTCCGATTGTTTCGCATAAAGTGCATTATTCGTAATAGCGGGTTTCCACTTGTTTCCGATTGTTTCGCGTCTGACTTGTCTACCCGTGAAAAGATCTGACGCCGCTTATGTTTCTACGTTCTCTATTATGTTTCTACGATATATATATATATATATATATATATATATATATATATATATATATATATATATATATATATATATATATATATATATATATATATATATATATATATATATATATATATATATATATATATATATGGTAACATATATGTAACTATATATTACTAACATCATATATGTTTAGTACACAAAAGAAAGTTAAGTTAACCATTTTGGGATGCATCTATGTTCTTAAAAGTCGAGTAAACGAGATAAAATGTATTTAATCTCTCCTTAGTAGAATGTTTAATTAAGATAAATATGTACATTAATTTGAACGCAGTCCTATTACCTGGTGGTAAAATTAAGCTCGGATTACATTAAGCAAAAACCAATGTCACTAACTTCTTCATATTAAAATTTGTAAGGATACAAAACGAGAAAACAAAGAAAATTTATGTCTATCTTCTTAAAACTACACATCCAAAAAACATTTATGGCACAAAATGAGAAAAAAACAGAATAAAACAAATTATAAACATTCAACAACACATGTAAAGTCTTTCTATCTGTGTTCTATTTGTGTATGAAATTAGGCCTATATTAAAAAAAAAACGTTCTATTTATTTCTTTATTGTGACATTGATTATTAACGAAAAACTGTTTGTCGTCTTTTAAAGCTGGTACGGAGGCTACCGAGTTATCAACGCTGACAGTCAATGTTGACATTGCGTGTTCAACCCACAGTTTATATAATTAGCAGTATGATCTTTCCCTATCTTACCCATTATAAAAACCCGGACCGAGGTGCGAGTGCTCCAGAGAACGTATAAACATAAGCGGCATTAGATCTTTTCACGGGTAGACAAAGAATAATCACCTACGGAACAAGTACTGACAAAACCAATTGGCCGGCTCACCAATAAGTGGACAATAAGTGTACAAATAAGTGGGAGGAGCTTTTTGTTCGCACCGAGAATGAACAGCCAGAAATCATCTGCGATAAACTTACTGCTAATTCTATAAACTGTGGTTCAACCTTAGTAAGCATCAACCTTTAGAGTTAGGGGGAAATAAGAGAACGGTATATAAGGCTAAATAACACAAGAAAATTTAGAAACAAACGAACAACAAACAATTTCAGTCAATGAATAACAAGAATTGCGCATATTTTGGCTGAGGCCTTTGCTCAGAAATAATAACAGGAAACGAAATGAAAATTAATTCATTTCTATATTTTTATGTGTTTATCTATATTATTATTTTTTATTTTTGGACTGAGGGGCTGTTCTAGTTTAACGTTTTAGGGAGTTTGGTTATAACTGTAATTGGCGTCAATTCAAAAATTGGCGTCAGTTTTTAATTCAAAATCGATAGATGTTTTTAATTCAACTCATCAGAAATATATATATATATATATATATATATATATATATATATATATATATATATATATATATATATATATATATGTTCTGAGTAGTTATTAGCACATATGATACTCAGGTGTCGTGGTAAGCTGTTGTAAATAGGGGTAAGTAGACGGAATAAAAATAGTAAAGAAGATGCAGCCAATGGTTACAAATTTGAAAGATGGAGAAAGGATAATATTTATTTTTAAGAAGTGGCTATTACAACACCCGGTGGGACCAAATTCGCATTTCAGATTAAAAAAAATTAAAAACAGAATAACACCAAAAAAAGCTTTAAAACAATCAAATACGTGAAACTGACAAACCAAGGCACTCTAAATTCAAAATGGGACCAAATATATTAAGTAGAAATGAAAAAAAAAAATGGAATAGAATGAAAATAAAAATTAAGTATGCAATGAAATTAGTAAAGAAGATGCTGCCAAATGGTTACAAATTTGAAAGATTGGACCAGATATATTCAGTTCTGGTAGAGTAGACACTAGAAAAGGAGAATATCCCCTAAATGCGGATTAAGGGCAAATATTTGCGTTATTTTCGGTGTTTCATCGACTGAAATTGCTCTCATTTATCTTTTCCATATATTTTTTAACGTAATTTTAGCCAGTATGGTTTTAGAATATATTTACATTGCTAAAAAAAATTTAGTTGCTAAGTTGCAAGTGTAGAAGAATTGAAATATTTTGTTTTATTTTTACATGTTTCGAAAAGTCTATTTTTTAGTCAAAAAAATATTATACGATTATGTGTACTAAAAGAAATTATAGATTATGACGATGTAATTCTAAAATAATATATTTTAGTATTAATTTTTTGTGTCGTTTATTGTATATCAAGCATGATGTTCAAAAATAAATTGTTCCTTGAAGTTTTTAACTTTTCATGCATTTTTTAAAATAGCGGATCACCCAAATATAAATGATCCTTTTCTAAGGTTTGAAATTTTCTCTTCAGTTTATTAGGTACTAATTATACGGAAAATGAAATAAAATATAATGAAAGAAATTAAATGAAAAAAAAATCAAATTAGAGAAAATGAAACAAATAGAATGAAATAAAAAAATAAACAAAAAGAAAATTATATAGCGTTCTGGAAGGGTTCATAGTTTGGAAACACAGAAAGGGGCGAGAAAAAAAACGATGAAGTTCTTAATCGCTGTAAAATATGACTAGAAAACTGAAAAAAATGGCTAAATATAGAAACTCTTTGAAATGAAAATATGTTTAATATTATTTAAAGATATGAAACCTAATGCCTTAAAAGTATTACCTTGGAGCTTTACTACAAGGGAGTAGGGCTATAAAAGCATTTAAAATAATTCTAGATCAAGTAATTACCAATCTAGTCGTCTGAGGATACAATTCGTTTTTCACATATCTTGCTTTATAATTTGTGTCTAAAAGCAATTTTACATTGACATCTGTATGGTTGGGCATACGACATACGACTGAATTGATTAAATACATTGAATTCCCAGAAATTATCCAGGAAAATGAAGGGATTGAGCTAGGAATCATGGCCAAGTTTTTTTTTCATGTATTTGGTGTAGGGGTTTAGTACGGGGTTGTGCTTGAGCGCTGCTCGGAGGGGGGGGGAAGAGTCTTTTATATTAATTTGACAGCGTCCTTGTTTTACGCATAGTGCTTTTTTGTCATCTTCTTGTATAGCTTGACTTTCATCTGAATTTCTTCATTCGATCTTGTGATACCAAAAAGTATCGGTCTTGTATCTTTGTAACCTAAGGTCTAGTCCTTGAAGATATTGCTTATTACTAGAAGATTTGCTTAGAAAAGTAACTAGATCTCAGAATTTGCGATAGAATGGTCCCTTTCTTAGCTTTTTATGATGATTCGTTCATAATAATGCATTCGGGGAAAGTACTTCATATTCCATGGCTCTTTCTCCATTAATCTCTAGTCCTAATTGGAAATATCTCCTGTGCCCTTTATAACACCCTGTGTAAATCAAAAGACGTTATGTGCAACTGAGTTTTCAAAATTTTTTTTTCTCTGTTTGATCCTATGTTTGTTTCTCTTTTCTTAGTTTTAACAAGCTTTGAGTGGGTTTGGTATTATGTTAAATATTAGCTGTTTTGTCTGGAAAAATTCAGGAATTCACAAAATCGTGAATCACTATTATTAATAAGAATATTGTTCATCGCGCGTCATGTAGATAATAAAACGTGTTAAGTACTAAGAAAATATTTTTTTATTGCTTCTTACTGCAACTAAATCCCTTTTAGCTCTTAAAAATGACACTAGAACTTGTAATTTCCATTCCAATGACTTCTCTACCGATATTTTTTTACCATTGGTAAGATACAATAAACCCTGGGAAGAACAAAAATAAACACACATTCGTGGTCTTTCTTCTGGGAAAAAAAAGCAAAATATCTCTTTTTTGCTTATATGAGCATGAAACTCTTACAATAGGGTTTTATTCCTTAATTTGATATATAATGAATTTGACTGTGAGATTTTCTTCAACATTACTTGACTTTCTGGAGATGTTTCTCTTTTTTTTGGAAAATCAGGCAAATTTTCTCACTCACAGCTTTTGTTGAGATACTTCAAAGTTAATGAATTTCTTCAACATAAGAAGATGATTTTTGATGTATTAAATGTTATTATGATGAACTCGTATATAACATAGTCCTTAAAACTAACTTTTAGAACGACACCTTTATTACATAATTTTATCATCATGCGTTTTCTTATATCGTCTTGTGATTGGTGTATGAGATACGTTAGATGCATCTTTTATGTTTTATTGTGTACGATGTAATTTTTGTCAAAATTTGCTTTTATTTAAATTGGCCCCTAAAAATTTGTCTTGTCATATATCATTGCCCTACAAGCAGCAAAAGGAAAAAAGAAGATGAGGAAGGAGGACAAAAAATGAGAAAAAAGAAGACGAGGAAGGAGGACAAAGGAAAAAAGAAGATGAGGAAGGAGGACGAAAAATGAGATGCATGACTGCTTTCCATTAAAAAAAGGGGTTTTTCTCAAAATCGCTCAAAAGTGAGTTACTCAAAATGGAGGACTATGTTTGGGCTATGAATGGTTCTGATGGTTCATTTTTCATTTTCATCTGACACTGTTTTTAATGGGTCTGGGCAAGAGCGGATCCAGGATTTTGTTTTGGGGGGGGGGGTTACTAATTTTCGACTCGGTTTTCGACTAATTTTACTAATTTTTACTAATTTTCGACTAATTTTCGACTCGGTCAAAAATTTCGGGGGGGGGGGTTCAAACCGGGTAACCCCCCCTAGATACGGCCTTGGGTCTGGGTCTATTCTTCGATATTCCAAATGATTTGGTTTCGCAGTAAACTTATGCCATTAAAATTACCCGAAACCTAGTTATCTCTATTGAATTAGCTCTAATGGTGCCTCCCCCTCACTTGACAATTCTTTTCCAAAATGTGTTTTTAAACTTTTGGCTACTTTGGGATAGGGATCGTTCAGTACTAGGTTACGGTGGGTGCTGCAACCATGAGTTCAAAGATATAAAATTGGTTAAGTTTAAGTCACCGAAGAAAAGCTAACAGTCTGAGATAAATCGCTCTATTTACAAAATTTCCTCAACTGTGTTTTTTCACTTGCGGATTTACCATTGTTTTTACATTCAGCCTAAGTAATCTTCTCCCATTTAACCAGGAGTTAAGCAGGGTTGTGTTCTATCCCCCACTATATGGATCATTTTGATGGATTTTGTGTTGAGGAGCACAGGAAAGGCAATGGGAGACCACGGAATCAAATTGGGAGGAAAAAATCTCCTGGGCCTAGATCATGCTGATGATTTAAGCTTCCTAGATGAAAGTGTGAGCAAAATGAATGAACTTTTAGAGGTTTTGCGAGTTCTGGGAGCTAGAATATTTTTGCGAGTTCTGGGAGCTAGAATAGGCTTAAAAATTAATGTTAAAAAGACTAAGTCTCTAAGGCTAGGAATAAGTGAAGATGAAAAGGTGAAATTAAGTAACGAAAAGATTGATGAGGTGGACTTACATATCCTGGTAGTATTACTAGTGAGAAAGGTGTGAGCAGAGAGGATGTTAAAATTAGAATAGCCAAGGCTCAGGGTGTTTTTTCACAGTTAGAAAAAGTTTGGAAGAATAGGAAGATATGTCTACAAAGTAAGATTAGAATTTTTGAAGCTTCAGTGATGAGAGTGGTCAAATATGGCTCTGAAGCATGGGCGCTTCGGGAAGCAAATAAAGATTTGCTAGATGTTTTCCAGAGAAAATGCTTCCGGTTTGTTCTGGGTACCCTGTCCACTGACCGCGTTTCAAAAAGTAGGCTGTACGAAAAGTGTGGTTTAATCCCGCTTTCTAAAGCAATAATGAGAGAAAGGTTGGGGAGTCCAGGGTTACCCATGAGAATTTAAAATAATATGCGAATTCTCGAAAAAGAGAGGAAACACCCCCCAAACCTCAAGTGATCGTAGTGAACATCACAACATTAGATTTTGCATATCAGGGAATCCTGCTGTAAATGTCTTCAAGCTCCTATATACAAAAATGCGGAATTTTTCAAGTTTTGCCAGAAAAAGGTCCCGGATGCGGGTTTATCTTTTTTTTTTCTAGGGGTGGCTTTATCGTACCAGTGATTCTAGAAGATCGGGAGAGGGCTCGTTTGATCGGAAATCAAAAGCTCCAATGCACTTTTTAAGTGACGAAAAATATTGGAGGGAAGCTAGCCCCCTCCGACGCCCCTTTTTCCCCAAAGTTGCCCGATCAGAACTTTGAGCAACCATTTTGTTCCCCATAGTCGAAAGATTCAATAAACATGTCTTTGAAGGTGACTTGACCCCCTATAGTTCCCGTGGGAAGGACTGCAAGCTATGAACTTTACATGTAGCGCATTGTTTACATGTAGTATTGGTTTTTGGGAAGTAAACAGACTCTTTTTTGGCGGGGTGTTTTCTGGAGGAAGGGGGGATTTTATAGCGGGGGAAGGGGGTTGTTACGTGGGAGGATCATCTCATGGAGGAATTTTTCGTGTGATAAAGGAATTTTTTAATGGTGGGGGAGCCAGATTTCCCGGCATTATTTAAGAAACGATCAGAAACTAAATGGAAAAAACAAGTTTTTTCAACTGAAAGTAAGTGTCAACATTAAAGCTTAGAACGAACAAAAAATATTGCGTATGTGAGGGGGGCTGTCCCTTCCTCAATACATCACTCTTTACGCAAAATTTTCTTAGAAGCTTTAATACAGCTTATTATTCTGACTAAACGACCCTTGTGTTTCAGGAGTCATCCCTAAATGACTGGAACAAAAAGTCAAACTTTAGGGCATTGCGAAAAAGAGTGAGATATAAAGGAGGGGGCAAACCCCCTCGCATACTTAATAATTTTTGCGCGTTTTAAGTTTTTTTGTTGCTACTTACTTTCAGTTGAAAAACCATTTTTTTTTTAATTTACGCTAATTATTATATAAAAGAAATTGTGCCAGAGAAAGAGCATGGACTATCAGGTCCATTTTTCCACTCCGATGTAGAACATTACCAAGCAATTTACAAGTACTGATATATCCAATTTGACAACAAGCAGTAGGGAGTATGTAAGAGTGGTAGCCCCCATCTTTCAAAGGCTAGGCATTAGCATGATTTGAAAAACAATAAGACATTAAATTATAAAAAACAAATTTTTTATTACGAAATTATGGTACGAAATTCAAATTTGAAACAAAAAGAAATTATTCCATATATTAGGGGAGTTTCCACTTGTGAATCACAAGATCTTTATGTTATATTTTTTTTTTATAAAGCTTACAAAAAAAAACAACTTTTATTCCTGTTCAACGACCCTTGTTTTTAAGCAGTGTTTCTTAAAGGATTAGGACAAAATGTCGAACATTAGAAAACAGGAAGGGGGGCTTAGAAGATGGAAGCTCTCCTTATATATGGAATATTTATGTTTGTTTTAAGTTTTAGTGCCGTAGTTACTTTCTTTTGAAAAACTTATTTTTATTTATTTGGTTAAAAAAAAAAAAAACGTTTCCAATGAAAGGAATTTTTCAACGAAAAGAAAAGATATACATTAAACCACAAATAAGCATAAATAAAGTCAAATAACAATTCAAGCTTAAAACGGACATATCATAGGCACCGCAATAGCACTGCCTAAGTAAAGAACGATTTTGGCACAATTTTTTTTTTTTTTTTTTTTTTTTTTTTATTTTTTTTTTTTATTGGTCTTAGACCAGGGCACTTCGAATCGAAAGAGCTGTCGTAGAAACTTTGAAATGTGCTCATTCGATTGGAAATTGGCATGGCTTGCGCCCTTTTAATAGTCCAAAGTGATTTGACGGCAACTAACACCCCTTCCACGTCTACCATTTTCCCAAACACATCCAATCAAAATTTTGAGAAAATAGTTGAGAGATAAAGAAATTAGGTCTTTAAGGTTGACAACCCCCCCCCCCCCTCACAGCCCTCAGGTTGAGAATTGTAAATTATGCCCTGGGGGTATATAAGGTTTTTACAGAAAGTGGTGTTGCAGAAACTTAAAAAAGGGCTCATTTGATTGGAAATTCAGAGAGCTAGTGCTCTTTTTAATAGTCGAATGTGATTGAAGGGGAACAAACCCCCCTCTCACGCCCACCATCTCTGCAAAAACATCCAATCAAAATTTTGAGATAACCATTTTGTTCAACGTAGTTTAAAGTTCTGGAAATTAGGTCTTTGAGGATGATACCCCCCCCTCCACAACCCGCCCGATATGTGTTGTTCGTAATATACTAGGGGCATATAAGGTTTTTATGGATTCTGTTGTCGTAGAAACTTCAAATTCGACTCATTTAAGTGAGAAATGGGATGAACGGTGCCCTTTTTAATGATAAAAAGGGATAGAAGGGCAACTAACCCCTCTCACGCCCACCATTTTCCCGAACACATTCAATCAAAATTTGCATATAGCCGTTTTGTTCAACCTAGTTCAAAGGTCCAGAAATTGTGTCTTTGAGGATGACAAACCCCCCACAGCCCCCATGGCAAAAGTTGTAAGTTATGCTCTGGGGGCATATAAGGTTTTTATAGAAAGTGTTGTCGTAGAAACTTCAAGAAGGGCATTTGTGCTTCACTGAAAAACATTCTTTGAAATGTTTTCACTTTTATAACTTTAAGAAATCAAAAATTAATTAAGATTTTAAGGATTAAATATCAGCATATGTATATTAAAATGACAATACACTTTTTTTTCAGTAAATTCATTTGAATTTTTTCAGTAAAGTACAAATTACATTCTGGCTTTTAGAGAGCATGGGGAGGGGTTGAACCCTACTCATATTAATTTCTGCTCGTTTTGAGTTTGACTCTCTCATTTATTTTAATTTCTGTTTGTCTAGGTTTTCATTTATAAATTGATACTGATTTGACTTAGTTGTATGCTTGGTAGATTCTTTGATTCTATTTTTGTTCATATTTGGTTTAATGGAGTTCTTTACTTTAAAAAAAAAAAACTAATTTTGCGGAAAAAGTCTTTTTAATCAATTGACTATAAAAAAATAAATTGAATAGCAATTACAAAAGATAACCAAGTACAAATTAAAGCGAACAGAAACTACGGGAAATAAGAGTAGAGATAATGCCTAGAGACCAGAATGTCTTTTGAATTTCATTGAAAATAATATATTTTTCGAGTCGTACGTTTTAATTGTCATGGCATCAACAAAAAAAGAATGAAAATCATCAAACTCATCAAAATTACTCAAAAACACTAATCAGTGGAGATTAAGAGTTTAATATATACTGATATTTATTTCTGAGAGACTCATCAGATTTGGATTTATGAGCTTTATAAAAGTGAAAATGATTCAAAAATATTTAGTTTTCAGTAAAGTAAACATGATTCTTTTGTCTTTAGAAATCTTAGAGGGGAATTAGCCCTACTTGTTTTTGTTTTATAATCTGCACATTTAAGTTATTGTGGACCATTTTCTGTAGCTTCTGTTCTTTAAGGGATTCATACATTTATTGACAGTGATTGATGTTCTTTTTCAGCTTGAATCAGTTTTGTCTTTATTTGTTGTGCTCGCCTTTAGTTTACTGCAATTCTAGATGTTTTTTCTAACAAATTTTTTGTGGGAATTTATTTCTCTAATTTTGTTGTCTAATTGTGGGAATTCATTTTTTAATTGACATTGTTTTCTTACTTGCTATTAAAACAAACATTTGCAACGCTTTTTTTTAGTTTTTCTTCTAATGAATCAAGATTTTGGCTCGCTGTTCATACTTTGGGCAAAATTTTGCGACAGATTTTAATAATACTTACTTACTTAGTTATGACCTTGGTGTCCTCATGAGTTGCGTTGCGGCCATCTCCTTTACACGTTCATGAATCAGTTTCTTATACGATATTCAGTCGTCTGATTGTTTCAGAGGGTATAGGAACTTACATCCAAAGTTGTCTTGCCATCCCTTTCTAGGTCTTCTAGGTTGGTGACAAGAGCGGACACTTCTTTCAAAAGTAAATTTTGGCAGGCGTAATTTTTCTATTCGGTGTATGTGACCCAGTCAACTGAGTTGGTGTAATCGCGCTTTCTGGAGAATTGTAGTTTACCGCTTCAGTTGCTTTCAAAGGTCTTCCTTGAAGATTCTGTCTAGATACGTTGCACCAGCTATACGGTGGAGACATTTCATCTCGAAGGCCGATATTCTGCGTCCTTCCTTGACTTTTAGTGTCCACCTTTCGTAGGTGTACATGGCAAAAGGAATGATTAGCGAGGCGAAGAGTCAGAGCTTTATTTGCATTAAAAAGTGTTGGTTTTTAAGAGTGGGAGTATCCTCTTGATGTTCGCTGTTTCCAGGGTAAGTCTTCGTTTTATGTTATCAGAACAGCTGTTTTCTGTTGATAGTAGGCTCCCCAGGTACACGAACTTGGCTACCGATTCGACTTCTTCGCACTTACCACGGCATGACCTGGGGTTAAGTTTGGTTTTTCTTTGATACTCATAACTTTTGTCTTCTTTGGGTTTATTCGCCTGCCGAAGCTATTTGAAACATATTTACGTTTGGAGGTTTGGGCCTGTAGACTGGACTCGGTGTCTTGTAGCTTGTCGAAATCATCGGCATAAGCTAGTGTGTCAATGTTAACGCCGTTAACGATCATTCCTCAATGGCTCTCGAGCAAGGACAGTACGGCGGACAAAAAGAGCTTGAAAAGTTGTGGAGAAAGAATTCAACCTTGCAGCACACCCGAAGTTATTACAAACTCTTCTGATACAAATCATCTAGTCCCAAACATTTTTTTTTTTTTTTTTTTTTTTTTTTTTTTTTTTTAGCGCGCTAAAAGTAATATTCATGATTATGAGACTAGGTTTAGTAATTGTCTGGAGGCTTAAACGAAAAAATAGTAAAAAAGAGAAAAACGAGGATTATACAAGCCAGTGAAAAATATGGACTAAAATGCAAAGATTTCGATCAAGACCTCCGCTTGACCGTCATCAGTGCAAGATAATAACATAAAAATTACTAATAAGAAGTCCAAGGATACTATAAAAAATTTCAAACCTTAAAACAAAGCACAACTAAAATTTGAAGACCCTTTCCATGTAACGGTGAAAGGGTAATCGTTTTATCATGATTAGCCAGTGTGGTCTCAGAAATTATTTAGTCTGAAGGCTGGAGCCTTAGCACATGGTCTGGATTTAGATTACTGGTTTTGTTGAATTTCTGCGTGGAACTCGTTACCGATGATAATCGGGGTTGCTGAACATCTTTTAGTTCTTAAGGGAAAAGTGAAAGAGCATTTATTAGATGACGGGCACTTTGATCTTTGTTGGTAGGAAGCTGAGGAGGGCTATTTTGAATGTTGATTTGGACAGTGTGATAAGATTGAGGTTAGCAGAGAGGTGCGGTGGCGCTGAGGAAGGGTGGTGGGTTGGCAGAGAGGAAGAAAGGTAGGTTGTTAAGAAGGTGTTGATGTGGTGCGGACAACCTGTATGCATGTTATGTTTTTCAATTGGTTCTACACCCCTCCTCCGCGTTAGCATTCCCTTTAAATTTCAGCTTAATAACCTTAGCTGCTCCTAAGATGCTGCAGATACTCTATAAATAATGCTTTTGATTTAGTTTAACACGCGCTGATAGTTTCAGCTTGATACACTTTGCTGGTTCTGAGATATTGTGGGCACCATTTCAAAAACATGGATGCATATAGTGTCTTTTGGTTCAAAATCCTCGTCAACAGGCATTGAAAGTTGCACCTTAATTCCCTTAGACTCCCCTTAGATACTGTAGATACATTCTTTTGACATCGTGGACGCAAATAGGGTCTTTTTGTTTCAGCTCAACGTCCCCATCAATATTCCTCAAACACTTCAACCCAATAACGTTAGGTGTTCCTGGGATATTGCACATAAGCCGTTTTCACAACTTGAATGCACTTTGTGTTTTGAATTAGTTCAATATTTCCATCAACATACCCTGAAAGCTTCAGGTTATATCCACAGCCTCTCCTGTAATACTACAGATGCATTCTGACTTCCAATTTAGTTTTACATCTTCCTCAACATACCCTGAAAGTTTCAAAATAATACTCTTAGCCATTGCAGATATATCCTTTTGAAAACATGTACGCACATAGTCTGCTTCGGTTTAATTAAACTTACTCCCCTATAATCCCTGAGAGTTCTCTTGGTCAATTCAAGGTCTAGGAAAGGTAGTTGTCCCCTGCCCCAGAATAAATTATGCCCCTGTTAAGGATTTTCCATAAATTTTGAACAAAATTTCTATCCCAAAATATTGATCAGATGTCTTTGGGAGTTGAGAGGGGAAAGGCAGGAAAAAAACGAAGTCAGATGAGTGCTGGATGCCCTCCAATCTGAATTCTTTCTAAAAAGGGCATTAGATCTTTAATTGTTAGTTGAATTAGCCCCAAAAATTTTCTACGACAACTCCTTCCCTACACAGTGGCCAGGTGAAAAAAAAAAAAAAAAACACATTGAAACAATATCTCTCTTTCCTATGCAACCTTATTGCGCTGCCTATTATATTACTGGAACTTTAAATGGCCTATATGTCTCAAACATTAGAAAAAAAATTTGCGAAAACCAAATCCCTTCTTGGGTTTGTACAAGCCTTTTTCTTTATACGTTTGGGGGGTGGGGCAAAACTAAGTGCTGGAAAATATCTAAACTGCAGTAAAAGCCTAGAAAGGACTTCATTGTTGTAAATACTACTAACAACTCACTGCATCCCCGAGCTGCCTGAGGCCAAGCCAGCTACGCACGCTCATCCTCCATCCTAATCTATTCAGTCTCCCTCTTTACATCCTCCCAGGAAATTCCTATTTCCCTTAAATCCTTCTGTAAGAGATTCCCCCAACCCAGCCGTCGACGATTTGCTCCCTAGACTGTGGGCCGAAAAAGACAATCTTCGGCAATCTGTCATCCTTCATTCACAGAACCCTGGCCATCTCAACCTTTCTCGCAATATAGCCCCCAGAAAGTGGGATATAACAACAGTTTTCGTACAGCTTACTGTTTGAAATACGGGCAGTCAGCCAGATACCCAGAACAATCTGTAGGCAATTTCTCTGAAAACATCTGGCAAATGTTCATCTTTTTTTTGGAGTGCCCATGCTTCAGAACCATATTTGACTACTGTCATAACTGTAGCTCCCAATATGGTTGTAAATAGTATCTACTTATGTCAGGCAGGCTCTGTGCTTCAACTTTTCATACCATAATATGATCATATATGCTACTACCATTGCGTCTAATCCCTCAACACCACTGCAAAATCATCTTCTCATTCCATGTGCTTTCTTTTTCCTTAAAATTGTTTCATTTGCGATTTGAAATCTCACAAATCCTTTGTCATGACTAAAATTTCCGAAGTCGTGGGTTTTTGTGATTTAATTTCTCATGCCTCTCCTTATCTATGAAAGAAATAGCAAAGGCGAGCTCTTCCTTAAAATCAAGTTCCTCGTAGCCCTAATGAAGACTGACAAATCCATACTAAGAGGAATTTGCGATTTTTGGAGATAAAAGAAAATTCATTACAGCTCTCTAGGGCTCTCATTACAGCCCTAGAAAGTGGGATTGAACAACAGTTTTCGTTCAGCCTACTGCTTGAAATACGGTCAGTCAGCCGGATACCCAGAACATTCTGTAGGCAATGACTATGCAAAACATTTTTGTAGGCAATTTCTCTGGAACCATATTTGACTACTGTCATAAGACAGTGTAGCCAGTAGTCAATTATTACAGCAAAAGAAAGCCCTCACTAGAAAATTAAATTTCTATCAGCCCTCCTATCTCTTTCGGTTTGTAAATCGCGTCATTTTTAAATCCATACTTAAAAGAATTTGCAATTTCTGGAGAGATAAAAATACGATTTGTGGTTTTGTGAGAAATATTGTCCGTAGAAATTACGACAACTTTTTAAGTCCGATTTTTTCATCTTCTCAAACCGCGAAAAACACTCTCAGATCCCTTTGAACGTCTGCATCCTTTATGATAACTAAGTTGTCTGAAGCGGTAGCTTTTTCGTAATTTTATTACTCCTCCCTATTTATCAGCTGCGAGGTAAACAGCAAAAGCAAGCCCTCACTAGAAAATCAAATTTCTCTTAGCCCTTCTGTCTCTTTCGGTTTGTAAATCACGTCGTTTGCTCTGTAGTAACTCAGAATCAATAGCTTTTGTGTGTGAGGCATCGGAGGTAATTGGTTTAGCTGGAATAAACCTTAACGAAGGGAAGTTTATCCTTTAAAAGGGTAGAAAAGCGGGATGTAAAAGCGAATTTGGGCTTGATAAATTACTCCCTAAGGAATTTTTTTTCAAGTCATTTTCCTAGGCTTTACAGTTGCTACTGAAGTAGTTACTAAAGTGGATAAGATATTGTTTTAATAAAACTATATCGCTATTGATATGCACCGTAATCACTTTTGTCTAAAAATATTGCAAATTAAGGGAATAAATCCCTTAAAATAACATTGTTATTACACTTTAAAATTCGTTTCTCTTCCAAAACTTTATATTTTTTAGGCTTCGTAAAAAATCTAGCTATTTGTGGTATTTTTCCATATTTTTCTAAGGAAGATACCAAAAAATGGATTTTCTTTTTCAAAACCTGTGGCCACTGCTCATCCGTAGTTAGTGAAAAATAAGTCATATTTTGTGGTCTTTGTTAAATTTTAAATAAATATTTAGTTGTGTCTTTTGATTAGTCTCTACTCTTTCAATCTTGCTCTCATTGAATATACACTTACCCTCCCCCCCCCACTCTAAACACTCTTTAAATTTCCAACTTGATGTTCAATGCTGTTTCCAAGTTATTGTAGATTCGTCATTTTAATAACTTCGAAAACATATTGTTTTTTCATTTACCTTCCTCTTTAACTGGATGGAGATTATAAGTTCCTTGGGAGCTTGTTGTGCGGAATTGTGTTGGTGGATCAGAGAATTTTTTTTATATGTCCCCTCCCGCAAACGCAACCCTTGTATCCTGTATCCTCTACCCACCCTCCTTCTTTCTTTCCCAAGCTATGCTCGTGAATTTAGACTTCATTTCCCAAGCCGTTTTGGGGAAATTGCAAATACGCTATTTCGATGGACTGAATACACAGTGTGTCTTTTAATTTACATTTTCTTCTTCCATAAATTAAACTTCAAATTCCACTTGACCCCCAAGAACTCTAAGAGTTTCAATCGATTCATAGAAAGCTATTCTTGAGACATGCAGGTAATTCGAAAGCTAGGGTTCATAGGGCGTCTTTTAATTTGGTCTTTCGTGTGTTGTCTCGAGATATTTGTACAAGGTAACTAAAGTAAACTATGTAGACAATAAAATAAATCACCTGAAGACCCAATGTCTTGCTAACAGGAATGTTGAAACCGTTTTCATTCGAATAAGCCGAAGTAGACAGCTGATGCCGCTGGATAAGCTCTTCAGCTGGGGGATCTGACCAGAAATGATCTTGTTTTCATCCTACTGAAATCGAGGGCACAAGGTCCAACTAAAAAGCAAATATACATTTGGAAATGATTTTAATTTTCGTCAACATCGATATTGTCGATCAAATGAATAGCTTCACGTACCTGGGTAGTATTATTAGTAAAGGTGGCGGAAGCAGTGAAGATTTAAAAATTAATATAGCCAAGGCCCAAGGTAGTTGAAGCAATTATTTATTTTCATAAGATAACACAAACCAAATCAATCTGTAGCCCAGTAAAAGCATTTCTTGCGAGGGTTTGTTACTAATAAAACAATAATAAGAACAAAAAGTTATGGTATACGGAGTTGAAGGGCGAAAACTGAAAACTTGTATGGAGAATACTAACATGAAAGTACACTCAACAAAACTACATAATGTTGTGATTCTGAGGCAACAATAACCATGAAAAAATAATAACAGCTATTATTCACAGTTTAACAACTGTATTTTCTCACAGCTGGAAAAAATTTGGAAGAATAGAAAGATAAGTCTACAAACCAAGATTAGAATATGGGAAACTATGGTAATGAAAGTAGTCAAGTATTATTCTGAAACCTGGGCGCTTGGAAAGGCAAAGGAAGATTTATTAAATATTTCCAGAAGAATTGTTTGAGGATACTCTTAACCGGTTTGCCTAATCCTATCTCAAACAAATATGGCTTAATCCCACTTTCTAGGGCCATAAAAAGGGTAAGATGGTTAAACCACGTTTTCAAACAGTTCGTGGTAACGAACTGTAAATAAGGAGCGACCCGGCTCAATGGTAACCGAAACTCTAAAAAATGGTATTTTGATACCAATAGATAAATCAAAAGGATTAGATTTTAATGCTGATTTCAAAAGCATAAGTTTCATCAAGTTTAGTCCTACCCATCAAAAGTTATGCGCCTGAGAAAATTAGGCTAATTTTCGAAAAAAAGGGGGAGAGATGACCCCCTAAAAATTATAGAACCTCAATGAAAATGAAACCATTATATTCAGCGTATCAGAGAACCCTACTGTAGAGGTTTCAAGCTCCTATCTACAAAAATGTGGAATTTTGCATTTTTTGCTGAAGAAAGATCATGGATGCTTGTTTATTTGTTTTTTTGTTTTTTTTCCCAGGGGTGAATATCGAGAGGAGGTCTTATTGGAATGGAAATTAAAAGTTCTAGTGCCCTTTTTAAGTGTCCAAAAAATGGAGGGCGAATAGGCCCCCTCCCACGCTCATTTGTTTCCCCAAGTCACCCGATAAAAATTTTGAGATAGTCATTTTGTTCAGCATGTTCGAAAATATGATAAGTATGTCTATTAGGATGACTTAATCCCCCGAAGGGACCGGGGTGAGAGCTAAAAGTTATGAACTTTACCCAATGTTAACATATAGTATGGGTTATTGGGAAGTATACAGACGTTTTCAGGGTTTTTTTCTGGTAGTGGGGGGGGGATTGGTCGGGGGTTATGGGGGAGGATCTTACCATGAAGGAAGTTTTCATGGGGGAAGGGAAATTTCTATGAAGGGGACGCCGTATTTCCCAGCATTATTTAAAAAGATCAGAAATTAAACAAAAAAAACAAGTTTTTCAACTAATAGTAAGCAGCAACATCAAAACTTAAAACGAACAGAAAATATTAAATATATGATTGGGTTCACCCCCTAGTCAATACCTCGCTCTTTAAGCCAAAGATTTTTTAGTACTTTCATAAGAGCTATTTAATTTAATTAACGGCCTTTGTGATTAAGTGGTCATTTTTAAAGAATTGGAACAAAATTTGAACTTTAGCTTAAAAAGCAAGTTATTGACGAGGGGGCGAACCCCCTAATATACGTAATAAAAATATATGAATATGGAAGTTCGTTACGTAAGTCGATTCGTAAGTTACGTATATTTATTACTAAAATACGTTCGTAAATAACATTAAACAAGTTTCAAGAAAGCCATTTAACCAAATAAAAGTAAAATTAATATGCAAATTTTGTTTATATGCAAATTATTCATTTACAGTGAGCCAAAATCAAAACCTGCATTAATTCAAAAATGTTCGAAAATAAAAAAAAAACAAGTTTTTTTAACTGAAAGTAAGGAACGACATTAAAACTTAAAACGAACAGAAATTTTTCCGTAAATAAAAGGGGCTGTCCCCTCCTCAACGCCTCGCTCTTTACGAAAAAGTTTTTTATTGTTTAAAAAAAATAGAGTTGTGAGAAAGTCAAACTTGAGCGTAAAGAGCGAGGCGTTGAGGAGGGGACAGCCCCTTTCATTTACGGAAAAATTTCTGTTCGTTTTAAGCTTTAACGTCGTTCCTTACTTTCAGTTAATAAAAATAGTTTTTTTTATTTAATCACAGAAATAACAAAAAATATGCATACATATATATATATATATATATATATATATATATATATATATATATATATATATATATATATATATATATATATATATATATATATATATATATATATATATATATATATATATATATATATATATATGTGTGTACCGCTCTTTCTTATATTTAATGAACGTCAGAGGGATTTGCAAGCACCATCTGGTCCAATATTTGATATGAAATTAAGCTTAATCTTCTAGTTGGTAATTTATTTTATCATAAATGTAACACCAAAATTCGGCCTCTGAATAAGACACAAAGGTTTCAATTATTACCTGCTGATTCGTTGCTCTACTTACCCAGCAGGTTATTAATATCTTCATCAACTTTCTGATTAAACTTAGCAAATCCAAAGCTAACACATCTACCTGTTCTTGGCTTCCTGGAATATCTTTTCTATTTAGCTTGAATTATTACTGACAACTAATCCAGTATTTTCGAATTATTCATTTTGTAGCAATATTGTGACTGTTTAGTTTTATTTGAAAAACACTTTTTTTTTTAATTTATCACCTAAAATTCTTAAAGAAAAGCAACGCTAAAAATGCAAAGGACATCACAATACAATCAGTTTTACCCTCTGGACACATTTTATGTCTAGTGTCATGGTTATTGCCATGTTTTCGTTACTGCTGTCACGTTGAACCGTAAAAACAATTTAGAAAATTTAAATAGTCAAATTTAACAACTAGTCCAGTAAAAGTACGGAGAAAAGTGGGTCGACCCGGACAAAATTGCAACAAAAGGTTTTTTTACACCAAAATGTTCAGAAAAAATCGCTGAACAACATATCCAAAATCCGCTAAAATCGCCCGCTGGGAAAACCTTCTGGAACTGCTTAAAGGGGGTGGAAGGGGGCGAAAAAATAGTTTTTTTCATTTTTGACATTTGGAAAGCTTTGTTTACCTTAAAATGTTCGGAAAAAATCTCAGAGCAACATATCCAAAATCTGCTAAAAATGCCCGCCTGGAAAACTTTCTGGGGCTGCTTAAAGGGGGTGAAAGGGGTAAAAAATTTTTTTCGATTTTTGTTATTTTTGTACCTTCGGGGACTCGATTCTGATATAAATTAATTCACTGAAACCGAAAATGATGTTACTTTTATCGTAACCCGTCTGTAACTTATATTAAACTTTAAATACGATTTTAATAACTCCGTCGCAAAAATAAAGGAAATAGCTTTTCTTCCGAAGTGTTAGAAAGATCAGATCAATGGAAGCCTGAAATACTTCAAACAGCAATACAGGAAAATCTCGAACGGCAATTTAAAGGAGCAGAGAAGTGCCTAACTCTTTGTTGCTTCGCTAATCGTTGGAAACCGGGTTATCCGATGAGAATCAACCGTGTGAAGACCAGACTGCAGAAAAAGGGAAACTATAGGCATAGACGCAAAGAAACTTGAAAAATCATTCTTATTATCGGTTTCTTTTACAGTTGGAAAACAAAAACATTAATACGTCCATATATAAATCACAGTTTTGATAATCATTATTTTTATATCACATAATATTGAGAATCATCATTTCATTAATGAGCCCTACAAAAGAGCACAACCACCGTAATTGCAAAAAACTAAAATTCTTCTTCTACAGATGTTGGTTCAGAGTTATTACAGCTTGTCCCCATACACTCTCAAAAGCAAGTGTGCGGGGCATGCTATTCTTACGGCAAGTACCTCTGGCCGTTTCGCAACCTGATTTGCATTTCCAACGGATAACTTGAAGAAGACTTTGGGGAACAAGTTTCTTCTCCGTCATTACTGAAATATAATTATTGAGAAGGTGTCGCCATCCCCGGTTATGCGGTTTCATCACAGCAGTCTCAGTTTTCCATTCTATTACCTGCAAATACAAGCGAAACGGATGGAACTTCGCAGCTGAGGGTGTGGGAGGCATCCAATCAGGGCAGACAAATGCGGAAAAGGAAGCGAGCTTGGCCAAGAACAGACGATGTCTCAAGGACATGAGAGTTTCTCCAGGCTTCCTTTATAAATTCTCAAAAGAGCTTTTTCACCAGCTACAATGAGCTCGTCTTTCGTAGCCTTCGATTCCATAAAGACCTTAGCGGCCTCACGGGAAGACGGATCGGACCGGTACAATGACAGTCCGATATATTTACCAATTCCTTGTAATCTCGAAGTGGTGTCACAGCCTAGGAACGCGTGCAGAAATAGAATTGCACCACACATGTCCCTTAGTTTTTCTTTGATGGAGCATATAGTCCATAGCTTATGTTCGTTTGAAGCTTTCGCCTTGAATCTGAAATACAGGCCTGTGTGGGTGGCAGTGACATGATAGAGGAGAAAGATAAGGAGGTCAGTGTCGTTGCCGATGAGACACGTCAACCGAATTCTTGCTTTATGAATGGCTGTGGTTACAATCAGGACATCCGCATCAGCAGAGGCATTTTGTGCCGAACAACCTGCAGAGGACAATTTTTCTCCTATCGCTAGAATTATCCGCTGCTTGTTTGTGCAGTTTTACGAGATCTCCTTTTCCTTTCTTGTTAACCTTGTTGTACCAGTGAATTCTACCACTGGGAACTATTTACCCCTGGAACGTTTGAAGTGAGCCATACCTTTCGTCGAAGGACCATTGTCATATCCATCAAAAACTACCGAAACTTTTCCAAATCTAGTGGTGACATACTTGACGTAACTTTCACAAATGAAGTCAAATGTAAAGTTAGCATACCCGAGTCATCGAATGACTACTCCAATCAGCATCCGCTGCGATTCCGTTAAACTCTCATGTTTTTCCGACGACAGCTAGTAGTCACATCACATCTAGTGACTGATCTGCGCCGTAAACGTTTTTCGCGGCACCGACAGATGGCTCTGATCTCAAAAAAAATTGAGAAGGAGGTTCAATCCCCTCCTTCCTCAAACATCTACTTATGATTCAATATTGATTGACCTAACTTATGGCTTAGCTTCCTACGGATGAGGCAACATATCAAGTCTATCAAGTCTACTTACTCATAATAATGCGTCTACCAAACTAGATGATATAACAGTCAGGTACTTTTGAAGATAGATGGCGATCCTGTTGTGTACGCTGTGCAGCCTGTGTTTTCGAAACCTAACTGTACCTAGTCTTTAATGAGCCGTATAGACTAGAATATTCAAGTTTCTATGCGTCTATGCTTAGTCTCTCTTTTTCTAAAGTCTAGTTTTCACAAGTTTGATTCTCATCAGATAACCAGGTTCCCGACGACTAGAGAAGCAAAAAAGAGTGAGGTTTTTCTCTGCCCCTTTAAGTTCTATATTTTTCCTCTTTTGTTGTGCACAGGCTCTTCGAAGTATTTCAGGCGTCCATTGATCTGATCTTTCTGTAAAACTTCGGAAGAAAAGCTACTTCCTTTATTTTGGCAATGGAGTTATTAAAATCTGATTTTTTGTAGCTTAATATAAGTTAGAGAAGTGTTACAACAAAAGTGACATCATTTTCGGTTTCAGCGAGTTGATTTATACCAGAATCGAGTCTCCGAACGTACCGAAATAACAAAATCAAAAAAAGGATTTTCACCCCTTTCACCCCCTTTAAGCAGTCCCAGAAGGTTTTCTCGGCGGGCAATTTCAGTGGATTTTGATTATGTTGTTCTGTAATTTTTTCTGAACATTTTAGTGTAAACAAAGCTTCCCAAATGTCAAAAATTAAAAAACATATTTTTTCGCCCCTACCACCCCGGTTAAGCAGCCCCCAGCGAGTTTTCACGGTTGATAATTTCAGTGGAGTTCGGATATGTTGTTAAACGATTTTTTTCTAAACATTATTGTGCAAAAAAAGCTTCGGAAATGTCAAAAATGTAAATACCTAATTTTTCGCCCCCTTCCACCCCCTTTAAGCAGCCCCAGAAGGTTTACCTGGAAGGCGATTTTAGCAGATTTTGGATATGTTGTTCAGCGATTTTTTCTGAACATTTTGGTTTAAAAAAAACATTTTTTTGCAATTTTGTCCCGGTCAAACCGTACTTTTACTGGCCTAAACGGCTGATGTTGAATACAGTATAACGGTAGGTTCGATTGCTGGGTATTTTTATTGACCAAACCTCTCGTTCAAACGACAAAAAAATTAGATTAAAATGAAGATACGCAGGAGTTTTCATGTTTTAAGGAACCTTAAGCATACTTTTCTTGGACTAAATTTGAAAATCCTTTCTCACTGCTTGATCCTACCTTATGCTTCTTACTGTAAAATAATATGGATGCCAGCTTTCCGCTTTCTTTTAAAACTTATTTCTACGGTATACAATAAAGCTAGAAACCTCACTAAAGAAACTAATCATTCAGGAGTTCCTTTACTTGATCTCCATTTACTTTATGCTTCTTCACGTGCATGTTTTACTTTTTATTAGCTTCATGGTGACCTCCGCCAAATCCTAGGTGTTCCACGGTCTTCTACCTGTAATGAAAAACAATTATCATCTTTGTAGTAAAAACAATAATATCCAAATTGCTTTTACTTCCCCTGTAAGCTCAGACCAAAGAGTATGGGTAGTTTGCAAAAGTGGGAATTAAGCTAGTGTCGAAAAAAAGCTCAGCACCATCTAGCGTTTTGTGGCACTTGACTTTTTTCACCGTAATAAAATTAATTTAATTTGTGCAGTTGGTAAAAATTAGTGTAGTAATAAGTGTCTGATCTCGATTTCTGACAGAAAAACGATTACAAAGCTGGAAAATGTCAAGTGTCGCCAAACGCCAGATGGAGTTGGCGTTATTTTTGCTGACACTAGTACCAGTTTCCATCGTTATTAGTTACCCATACTCTTTGGTCAAACTTTAATCCTATTAGGTTTTTTAACTGAAAGTAAGGAGCAACATTAAAAGTTAAAACGAACAGAAATTGTTCCTTATATAAAAGGGACTGTCCCCTCCTCAACGCCTCGCTCTTTACGCTAAAGTTTTTATTGTTTTGAAAAATAAAGTTGTGAGATAGAGTCAAACTTTAGCGTAAAGGGTGAGGCGTTGAGGAGGGGAAAGCCGCTTTCATATACGGAATAATTTCTGTTCGTTTTAAGTTTTAATGTCCCTCCTTGCTTTCCGTTAAAAAAAAACTTGTTTTTTTGTATTTAATTTATGAATGTTTTTTTAATTTAATGCAGCTTTGATTTTGGCTCACCGTAAATGAATATTTAAACAAAACTTGCATATTAATTTTGTTTTATTTTTTCGCTAAATGGCTTTCTCAAAATTTTGATCCGACGTAACAGTAGTATAGCATCAATAGATACTGAAGTAACATCGTACGAAGCAAGCAGAAGGCTATCTAGTTCCAACCAAAATTATATACAATATAGATAAGAATTATGCAAATGAGATACCTTTTGCTATATGCATTATTTTAGATTCAGTATCGCATAACATTAAATGGTCTAAAAGGTAAAGGGTTAAAATAGTTTAGCAACTGAAGGTAAGTCTGAGAGAATGGTGATTCCCATGCCACATTGTATAAATTTCAGAATATGATTAGAATGTATTCATCCTTTCACGAGTGGATTGATTCGATTGACCTAGCTTCACTTCTTGGCTATGGTCGCTATAATACACAAGCAGCAAGTGAGGAGTGCGACTAATATAAAATACTGTTTAGTATTGGAGTATACATAAAGTTGAAGCTAATAAAGTCGTAGGCACCGAGAAAAGAATTATAATATAGAAATCCAGAACAATCCTTAGAAATCCAGTACAATCCTTAGAAATCATGTAGCGAGGTGGTTATGGATTTGAATCACGAAGGACCCCAACCATTGAGGATAATAATCATCATGGACTCCAACCATCAAGGACCCCAACCTCCAAGGGCCCCAATACCCCCTCCCCCAAAAGAAATATTTGAAATAAGAAATAAGCATTAATGGGGATCGTATTAGAAATATATGTTTGCGTTGTCATGGCAGTGAGAGATTAAATTTCTTTAGACTACCGAAAGCATTCAACATTGCTGATGATGGATGTACAAGAGTGAGATACCAGAGATGATAGTGCTCAAAGAGAATGCAAACATAAAAATAATTGTCGATGATGGGGAACAACTTCTTGCTCGTGGTTCTTGTAACACAGTACCCATTGATAGATCCTATTACCATCGTTCTAATATTAGTATTAAAATAAAAGAAAAGGGAAAAAGAAAGGCCTACTGCTGCACTAATGCCATTAACCATATCTTGTCTATGTGCCAAAACTGTTACCTGTGTAAAAACAATGTGATAATAGACAGTGAAATCGCATGCAAAATAAAAAGAGCATTGGCAGACAATACTACTAATGAATATAAAGATGAATTGATGGAAAATAAAGCGTATGTGAACATTATTACTACCATTGATCACATACCAACAGATGTAGTAAATTAAGCTACTAATACCATAGACGAAACGCATATTGAACCTTTAGCTAACATCCCAGTAAAAATAGTGTCTGACTCAAAATGGATTAATGATTATTCTGCTGCAGGTTATGGACTAAGAGAATAGAATACCTAGACTATCAAGAGATGTATCTCAACCGAGTGTATTCTTATTAGTAAAAAATAAAACACGACTTTTTTAAATGATTAAATATTTTTAATAGATTAAATGTATCTTAACCTTAAGATGTATTATTATTAATCAAAAATAAAACCCAAGTTTCTTGAATGATAATTTTTTTAATAGATCAGATATATCTTAACCGAGTATATTCATATTAGTCAAAATAAAACTCAAGTTTCTTTAATGATCAAATATTCGTAATAAATCAGATATATCTTAACCGTGTATATTCTCATTAATCAAAAATGAAACCCACGTTTCATAAATGATCAAGTATATTTTTTTAATAGATCAGATGTACCTTAACCGAGTGTATTCTTATTAGTCAAAAATAAAACTCATGTTTCTTAACTGATCAAATATTTATAATAAATCAGATGTATCTTAACCGTGTGTATTCTTATTAATAAAAAAAAACAAGTGTCTTAAAGGATCTAATATTTTTAATAGATCAGATATATCTCAACCGAGTGTATTACTATCAGTCAAAAATATAACTCAAGTTACTAAAATCATCAAATATTATTAATAAATCAGAGGTTTCTTAACCGTGTGTATTCTTATTAATCAAAAATAAAACTCAAGTCTCTTAAATGACCAAATATTTATAATAAATCAAATGTATCTGAACAGTCTGTTTTCTTATTAAACAAACATAAAACCCAAATTTCGTAAATGATCAAATATATCTTAGGCTAACCGTTGGTATTCTTAGTAGTCAAAAATAAAACTAAATTTTTATTTGATCAAATATTTTTAATAAATCAGATGTTTCTTAAACGTGTGTATTCTTATTAATCAAAAATATGACTTTAAGGGGGTGTTTCCCCCTTTTTTCAAAAATCAGGCAAATTTTCTCAGGCACGTAACGTTTGATGGATAGTAATAAATTTGATGAGACGTATATAGTTGAAATCAGCATAAAAATTTGATTCTTTTGATGTATCTATTGGGCCAAAAATTCTGTTTTTTAGAGTTTCGGTTACTATTGTGCCGGGTTGCTTCTTACTTACAGTTCATTACCACCAACTGTGTGAAACAATGGGCAAAGTTCATAACTTGCAGACTTTCCCCCAGGGATTTTAGGGGATTAAATCATCGTCAAAGACATAGTTATTGATTTTTTCGACCATGCTGAACAAAATAGCAAAATAGCTGTTTCTATTTTGTGACTTTGGGATAAAATAAGCGTGGAGGGGGCCTAGTTGCGCTTAATTTTTGTTGGCCACTTAAAAGGGGCACTAGAACTTTTAGTTTCAGTTTAAATGGGCCCTTCTGCGATATTCTAAAACCCCTGGGTGGATACGATCACCCCTGGGGGAAAAAAAAATAAACGCACATCCGTGATCTTTCCTCTGGCAAAAAATACAAAATTCTTCATTTTTGCAGATAGGAGTTTGAAATTTGTATAGTAAATTTCTCTGATACGCTGAATCGGATGGTGTGATTTTCGTTAGAGTTCTATGACTTTTAGGGATGTTTCTCCCTTTTTTCGAAAAAAAGGCAAATTTTCCCAGGCACGCAACTTTTGATCGGTACGACAAAACTTGATAGTACTTATATATTTGAAATCAGCATAAAAATATATTTCTTTTGATGTATCTATTAGTATCAAAATTCCGTTCTTTAGAGTTCCGGTCACTGTCGAGCCGGGTTGCTCCTCAGTTACCACGAACTGTTTGATAACGGTCAGTCATATCGTATGGAATAAGATGTGTGAATCAGCTCGAAAGTGCCACTGTTTTAGCTTCTTCAAAATAGTTGAAAAATACGTTTTCTTCTTAGAGTTTTCTTTTCTCTTTTTTACGCCGGAATCATTGGAGACTGTTTAATATATTTAATCTGTTCACTTTTTGTATCTAATCTGTTTACATTTTATCCTTGTTTTGCATCTTTGCTTTTCTCTCTGAGTTGTTGAGTCAGTAATTCGGATGTCTTCTCCCTCCTTTAAATGGTCAAAAACCCTTTGTGGGAATTAGTATAGTGTGTCATTGTGTATATATTTCATTATGAATAAGTCTTATCTCTAGGGTCGTATCCAGGATTGGTTTCGGGGGGGGGGAGGGGGTACATAAGAACATTAAAGAACGCATTAAAAAAAAATTTATATTCACTTCTGTTACGTTTTTACGAGTCGGACGTAAACATTGCGGGGGGGCGGGTTCGAACCCTCTAGCCCCCCTTCTATATTCAGCCTTGCTTATCTCATTTATCTATCTATCGTATCTTTTTGTCCGTAAAAAAACAAGCAATAACTGTCTGTTGATTTTCAAAGACAACTATACCTTCAATGGAAAGCTGCATCTTCTCAAACTTTTGGTGGCATATATTATGGCTTCCTTTTGCTAGTTTTTCACAAAGGTTTTTTTTTATAATCTGGCAGTTGCTACCACAAAAAGTGCATAATATGTCTAATAAGTGCATACCTATATAGAGGTCTTACTTTCTTAAAAACTGAATTGCCGATTATTTCCTAATTTCTTAAGATATACGTGCATTATTTAAGTTTCCACTTAAAGAATAAAACAGTTCAATTTAGTTTTTGCTGATCTTGGATTTTTAAATCATTGCATTTCCAGACGAGTCTTTCAATGAAATTCCATATATATTTTTACTCTAAGTTGTCGAACAGTTTGTGCTAACGAACTGTAAGGAGTGAATTGGCCGAATAGTAACCAAAAACTCTAAAAAAAAAGAATTTTGATAAAAATTTAAACACCAAACGAATTGGCTTTTTATACTTATTAAATAAAAACAAATATTTTTTTTAACTGAAGGTAAGGAGCGACATACAAATTTAAAACGAACAGAAATTATTCCGTATATGAAAGGGACTGTCCCCTCCTAAACGCCTTGCTCTTTACGCTAAAGTTTGACTCTTTCTCACAAGTCTATTTTTTTAAACAATAAAAACTTTAGCGTAAAGAGCAAGGCCTTGAGGAGGGAACAGCCCCTTTCATATACGGAATAATTTATGTTCGTTTTAAGTTTTAATGTCGCTCCTTACTTTCAGTTAAAAAAAACTTTTTTTTATTTTATTTAATATCTGAACGTCTTTGAATTAATGCAGCTTTGATTTTGGCTCATCGCACATGAATAATTAAAAATGAAATTTGCATATTAATTTTACTTTTTTGGTTAAATAGCTTTTTCGAAATTTTGATCTGACGTAACTTTCGAAATAATTTACGTAACGAACTTCTGTATTCGTGTATTTTGATTACGTAAATGAGGGGTTCTCTCCCTAGTCAATACCTCGCTCTTTGCGCTAAAGTTCAAATTTTGGTCAAATTCTTTAAAAATTACTCCTTAATCACAAAGGCCGTTAATTAGAATAAATAGCTCTTAAGAAAGTATTAAAAAAAAACTTTAGCTTAAAGAGCGAGGTATTGACTAGGGGGCAAACCCAATCATATACGTAATTATTTCTGTTTGTTCTAATTTTTGATGTTGCTCCTTTGCCAAGGCTCATGGTGTTTTTTTTCACAGTTGAAAAAAGTTTTGAAGAATAGGAAGATATGTATGAGAAACTGGATTAAAATACTGGAAGGTACAGAGATGAAAGTGGGGAAATTGGATCCTGAAACGCGGGCGCTTCGAAAGACGGAAGAGGATTTATTAGATGTTTTCCAGAATAATTGTCTACAGATTGTTTTGAGCATCCGTCTGATTGACTGCATTTCAAACAGTAAGCTGCACTAAAAACATCGTTCTATCCCTCTTTCTAGGGCTATAATGACAGAAAGGTTGAGGTGGCTCGCACACGTTCTTTGATGGAGGATGACAGATTGTAAGAGATTGTCCTTTTCGGGCAACCATCTATGGCAAAACAAATAGCATGTCGTCCCCAAGTTGGGTGGGAGGAGATCCTAAGGAAGAATTTAAGGGAAATTGAACTATTTGGAAGGGTGTAAAGAGGGGGCCTTTAAATGGATTTGGATGGAGGAAGAGCGTGCGTAGCAGTGTTGGCCACAGGATGTTTAGTGTCGCAGGGACTTGTTACTAATAGTAGTAATAGTAGTAAAAGCTACAAGCCTAAGAAAAGTTGCCTGATTTTCAGAAAAGGGGGAAAAAACCGCCGAAAAGTCAAGGGATCTCAATGAAAATCACATTATCAGATTTGGCATATAAAAAAAATCTTACTTTAGAGGTTTCAAGCTCCTATCTATAAAAAGGTAGAATTTTGCATTTTTCCTAGAAGAAAGATCACGGATTCGTATTTGTTTTTTAGTTGTTTTGTTATATTCCCAGGGGTGATCGTATCAAACTAATGGTCCTAGAAGACCAGAAGAGGGCTCACTTGAATGGAAATCGAAAGTTCTAGAGCCTTTTTTTAGTGACCAAATGGATTGTGCCACGCGAAAGTGGCGGCTTCTGCCATTCTGTTGCACCAAATCATACTATTTGGCGCGTAGTCTAATTTATTTAGGCCTACGTTGAATCACTGAATACGTCGAATACGTTTAAAGAATATTAACTGAAAGCAAGGAGAACTTACAAGGGGTAATTATACGGGGAAATTTCCGGGGGGAATTTTTTGCGAGGAGGAAATTTTCTGGAGGAACTTCCTGGGGCTTAGGCATTTTCTGCAAGTGAAATTTTTCTTCGGGGGATTTTTCTTTGAAAACTTCCATGGAGGGGAGGGATTATACCGGTATAACTTAAAAAATAACCAGAAATTAAATTAAAAAAAAATTCAAATGGAAGCAAGGTGCAGCATTAAAAATTAAAACGAACAGAAATTATTCCGCATATGAGGGAGAATACGCTAAAGTTTGACCCTCGCTCTTTATGCTGAGGTTTGACTTTCTGTCCTGATTCTTTAAGAACAACCGCTGAAACGCAAGGGCCATTGAATTGGTATAAAAACTAAAATACTTTAACGTAAGGAATGGGGATTGAGGAAGGAGTAGCCCCAAAAATTATACAGAATAATTCCTTTTCATTTTAAGTTTTAATATCACTGCTGACTTTCAATGGAAAAAAAGTTCTCATATGTTATGATATGATAAATCGTTTTGATTTTGAAAATATTGTATTCAAATCATTGCGTTTCCATTTATCATCCGGGTTGGTTTACTCCGGAATTGACGATTGTGACAGTTCTTGCTTCATCATGGTTAGAATTAAAGGACAGGGGCTGTGATTGGCAGAAGACAATGTACGGTTACACGCTATAATCAGATCTGCTATTGTCAATCGACCTCTTAGCCAGACACACACAAAGGAGGGGATTTTCACATTCAGTTTATCCCCCCTCTAAACAGTTTAACCTCACTTTAACCTCATTCAGTTTAACCTTCATTTAACCTCATAATATCGTAATATTTTTGTGTCTTTAGTATGATTTATGTTTTCTTCGAAATGTTCATTTAACCCTAGCCCCTAGGTGTACCATCCTCTGTCCTTCCCCTAAATGTCGGTTAATCGCAACTTAACAGATATCTGCGTACAAACCTGCTCATAACAGAACTAAATAGAACTGAAAATAGAACTCGGTGCAGAATAGCCACTTAAACTCTCAACTAAATAAAAAAAAAAAGTTTTTAACTGAAATTAGGAAGCAACATTAAAACTTAAAAACAAACAGAACATACTCTGTGGGTAAGAAGGATGCCCTTTCCTTAACCCTCGATATTTACGCTAAAGTCTGAACCCCATTTAAAAATGTTTCTCATTCAATTTCGACGGATCTTGTGTTTGAGCGGTCTTTCTAAAGCTTTGTGATATAAATTTAAACTTTAGCTTAAAGAGAGAGCGTGGAAGAAGGGGCAACCATCTCTTGTACAGAATTATTTCTGTTCATTTTAAGTTTTATTGTTGTTCCTTACTTTCAGTTAAAAAAAATACTCGTCTTTGTATTTAACTCTTGACCGCCTTTCCATCATGCCAGAAACCCCCCTTCCCTCTCCCCCTGTGTAAAATTTTCTCTTGAAAACTTTCCATGAAACTTTCCTCTCCGTGAAAAATCCTCCCGTTGAAAATCTCCTCCCACCCAAAAAAAGAAAAACGAGGCCAACACAGCTTCCCATACTTCACCTTCTTCCCAATATATTCAAAGCATCCCTCTTTACACCCTCCCAAGAAGTTTCAATTTCCTTAAATCGTTTCTTATGATCTTTTCCCTGTCCCATTTGGGGACAACTTTGTTTGCCACCAGATGTATGGCCTAAAAGAAGATTCTGACAATTTGTCATCCTTTATCCTCCAAGCGTGTCTTAGCCATCTTAACCTTTCTGACATTATTGCCCTAGAAACTGGGATAAATTTTTCCTAGGGCTTATCATATGCAGCGCAATCGCGCTGCCTAAGTAAAGAACAAGGGCGGATCCAGGATTTTTTTTCGGGGGAGGGGGGGGGTTTACTAATTTTTGACTTTTTCGGGGGGGGGGGGGGGTTGCTAATTTTTGATTCAGTTTTCGACTAATTATACTGATTTTTACCTAGGTTTTACTAATTTTCGACTTATTTTCGATTCGGTAAAAAATTTCGGGGGGGGGGGGGTTCAAACCGGGTAACACCCCCCCCCCTGGATACGGCCTTGGTAAAGAACGATGTGGGCACAATTTATGGTGCAAGTTTTATGGTAACAATTTATGGTGCAAATATGGTGCAAGTAAATTTATCTCAATTTAAATTCTATATTTCAATTTAAATTAAATTTAAAAATTCTCAATACCCTATTTTGTCGGATTAATTCAATTTTCAGGCAATTTAAGGTCTCACTGTCGATCATTTCGATTAAAAGAATGTTTGGGAGAAATAAAATAGAGGTCTCGTCCTCATTTTAAACGGGGTTCGATCATGGTAATGAAGCAGAAAAAGAATGGTGGACCCAAGAACTCTTGCATAGAAGGAACTCCAAAAAGAACTTATACTAATTTAGGTTTTGAAACTTTTAAAAAATAAGCAAAACAATTCTAAAAATAGAAGAAACACCCATCAGTTGACGGCGCGCCGTCGATCAGGTTTTGGCAGCGCACCGCCGCCGAGCATAATTGCGTCCGCCACAGCCGCATTTTTTATTCGGCATGGCTTAGAGGACTAGTTTATTTAGAAGTTGGTTTCCCAGCTTTTCAACAAGCCCTATGTCCAGTTAGAATTCGATTTAGGGAGGGCGAGAAGTAAAAATAGTTAGAAAATATTAACTTTGACTAATTAATGAATTGTCTAATTAAATATTTAAAGAAAGCATTAGGAGGAAAAGATTTCTAGCCTTTCATCCAACATACGGTTGGTTACAGTTATAATATGTCCTATTTTGTAAGGAGGAGCGATTTAGAAATTTACAAGCAATCAAACAAGATAGGACAAAATATTTTGAACCCATCAGAGCACTTTATTTGTTGGATGTGGTTGGAGGGTAGGACTTCATCGTATTTTGTATGATAAAGGCTATGCAACGTATTTTGAAGTCCTTTTCTGAGCTTTTCTGTTACACTACTACTACTACTAACAGCACACCGCAACCCCAACCCACTTGAGGCCAACAGAGTTACGTATGCTCCTCCTCCATCCCAATTTATTCAAAGCCTCCCTCTTTACATACTCCCAGGAAGTTCCAATATCCGTTCAATCTTTCTTTATGACATCCTCTCACTCCAACCGCCGTCGGCCTGCTTCTCTTGGTTTCAGTACATCAGGATATAACTTTTTATAAAATAAGAAACAATGTTTTCGACGTAACGCCTTTAATTAGGTGTTGTTTTTTAGACTACACTGCCGTTCTACGAAGAACAAATAAACTTTCAAATGGGGATACATCCATTTATATAGACAACGAAAAAACAGGTACAAAAGTCCAGATATCTCAATCATATATACAGCGACCGTCTTTAGTTGAAATACTAAAATACTAAAATTGAAACTAGCATATTTATACACAATAAAATAAATGATTTTTCAGGTTATTCACAAACTAATGAACTTCCGGATTATTCACTAGATTATTTTTAGAGAGAGTTCATTGAAAAAGTTTATTCAAAGTGTTTTACATCTTGTCCAAATGTAAAACAAATTTCCAATGAAGGTGATAAAGCCTTCCGTGTCATTTAATTGCATACCAAATGTTGAGTTTGTAGTTGTTTACTGGGTAGGTCTCATTTCCCCATATGTACGACGTATTTTCGACATAGCACCTAATTGTTACGTTTTTGGACCCAATTTTGGGAGGAACCAGTCCCCTAAACTAGTTTTTTTTAGCAGTAGATCCTTCTTGGCTACACCACTAATAATGGTAAGTTTCAGACTTACCTCGGAAAATGAATTTTTCGGCCAGTCTTCGGCTCTTTCAACACCCTTCTACCTTCTCCAAAGTAACTTTGGTTTCCTAGTTCTAAGCAACGATTCTTAAAAGATACAAGCTATTCTGAAAATAGAGTTTCATGGAGCGTTTTTGGTCCCATATTTGAAGGATCCGTGCCTCAACTAATAAAAGGTCATGTTTGTTATTATTATGCACTGCTCGCGATATTTCTTTTTATGCTTTTAGCTTTTGCTTATGCTTGTTATATAGCAAAAACTAATGAATGTATAGCAAATCAAATGCCAAATATTGTGTCATGTCAAAAAGCCCCCTTATGCTCATTGTTCTTTTCAATAGTTCACTAACGCTCTTTTGTAAATAATTCTTGAAAATATCAAACCCAGTCAAAAATAAAACTTATTTGGACAGTGTTCGGGCTCGTATTTGGGGGGACGGTTCCCCAACAAGGTGCATGTTTGTTATTAGTATACCCTGGCCGTGACATCCTTTTTATATTGCCGGCTTTTCTTCATGCTTGTGTTTTAGAAGAAAGGAATAGGTGAACAACAAATCGAATGTCATGCCATGTCAAAAAGCCCCCTTCCGCCTATTGTCCTTTTCAATGCAGCACTCACACCTGCTATTAAAGTTTTTCATATGACCAAATCATGTTCAAGATCCACCGCCGTAAAAACCACCAGTCCATGATATGAAAACTACAATGCGTCTTCGTACTGTCAAATTCTTTTCAAAGAAAGTCGATTTATGAACTCGACAGAGCCAGCTGGGTCCATTAGCTTTTGCAAGCCCCTGATAAAGCGGTTCGAGGTGACACATTGTTGAACAGTTTGTAGACTACATGGGTATTCTTATTTTATGAAGGCAGGGGGTCGGGGGATGTAATACATCAGAGTAAAGTGATAGCCAGATTTGTTGATCGTGTGAACCAGGTTAATGTTTGTTTGTAGTATTGATAGCAATAAGAACGGAGACAGACACATACCTGAGGTTATTCTTTTGGTCGGGAAGAGGAAGGAGGTGTAGTAATGAAAAATTTTGGGAGTCTATTATAAGAAAAACAATTTTTTGATAATGTGAATAGGAAGTACCCAGAAATTCCAAAAATATAGGATTTGGGGGGGGGGGGCAGGTCCTGAGCACTATCCCCCCCCCTTACCAGCGTCTCTGAACAGAAATATAATTAATTCTTTGTATTTATTTTTTTTTATCTCGTTTCATCTTGTTTATTATTTAGACAATATTATTTATTTCCTTTTCATTATATATATATATATATATATATATATATATATATATATATATATATATATATATATATATATATATATATATATATATATATATATATATATATATATATATATATATATATATATATATATATATATATATATATATATATATATATATATATATATATATATATATATATATATATATATATATATATATATATATATATATATATAATATATATATATATATATATATATATATATATATTTATTTATTTAGTTATTTGTTTATTTACATTTTATTTTTTAGATGATACAACATTGTACTTTATTTTGATTAATGGATAATTCTTCTTGGTTTTGTTTTGTTCTGGTGGGCTATTTTGGGCTGAATATCAGAGGGCAACTATTTTGACTTAAAATGATGAGCTCAGCCCAAAAATCAAATTAACCTGATGTAATGTCTACTAGAAAATTCGTTTCATATTTATTATTATGCACTTTATTTAATTTCATTTGGCATGTTTCTTCTAGCACTTATTGTCCCCCAATTCGTCGATTGTTGTAAAAAACAAAATGCAACAGAAACGATTTTTACACCATGTTGTAGAGAAAAAAAAGATGAACAACATATCCAAAATTGGACATTATAGGTCGACGCAAAACTAATTTTTTTTGGGGTATCGTGTCAATTTTCTCACTTTCCTAACAAAAAAATTAAGTTCCGGTAATTGTTCGTTTTTTCTTGAACTGAATTATTATTTTGATGTAAAAAGACGAGATGAAGGCAAAAATGGAGTCAAATTTGGTGTACGATAAATATAAAAAATTCATAATCATTAAAATGTGATTTCTACTCTTCTCGTCGTCGTGACCTCAATTTTATTTACCAGACGATCTTTCGCTGGCTCAACTGTCAGTTTTGAGATCTATTAATTAGTTAGCCTGAAGAGGATCAATATCACGGAATCTGAGTACTTTCAACACGAATTGTGTTCCCACCTGGCATCATTTTTTCACAGTCCTAGCATGCTCCGGTCTCCGAACAAGCCAGCGTTTGCCCAGGCTATAGCACAGGCTTGCAGTCTTGAGGAGCGCTCTACTCCCCATCCCAAAGGCATTCGATACATCATCGACAGTGGAGCTCTTTTACACAGAATCCATGAGCCAAAAACGAACGATACTTCGAAATCCTTGACCATTATGCTACTTTCGTGACCTAAAAGTATCCATCTGTCACTATTATGTTCGACGGTTATGATGGCAGAGCTACCATAAAGGATATTACCCAGACAAAGTGTATCAAAATGGGAAAATCTTTCTCATCACAATGGGAAAATCTGAATGAACTCCACAGGGAAGTTTTTAAAAAGAAGGTGACTACTGCTAGCATGTTTGTCCACCCAGAATAGTTACCACCAACTTCTGATGCAGATAAATTCCACAGTTACAGGGTTTTCTACCAAGTTCAGGTATGAAGTCGAGATCCTGATTTTGAACTTAAAGCCGAGGAATGGAGTTGGAAAAATAAAGATGACTTTATTTCTTGGACTTCCAGGACTGAACACAGCTATGCCTAAGGGCATGAAGGTGCAATTTTCAAGAAATTTAGAGAGGGGAAGATGAACTGAATCAGAATACGCCCTCAGTATGCAGGCTTTCAAAAAGGTGTAACAGCAATACCTTAGGAAAAGTTGTGTAGGGACAGTGTGTGAAGTTGAAACTAACAGGGTTTGTTGTGAGGGATTTTGAATCCTAAGCAAAATATTTGCATCCTAATGCTGCTGCTTCTACTCCTATTGTTATTATTATTACAACTTCTATTGCTACTACTGACGCTAAAGCTTAGGCTACAACAATTAATTCTATTGCTACTACTACTACTGCTATTAAAACTAAGGATATTAAGGCAAAAATTTTTGGAATATATAGAAACTTTGTGGAACTAATTCGAAACACACTATGCCCACACAGGGTGTCAAGTGGACGCATCAGAAATGCTTCTGGAACGGTTGATGGTATGTATTATGCTAAAACTTTCAGCGTGAGTTGAAGGGGATGTTGAAGAAACCAAAAGTACTATGCGCATACTACTGCTAATACTGCTGCATCTATTGCTACAGCGCAAGCTCAGGGTATTAAGGTGAAGCTTTTAAGGAATATTTAGGCATGTGCTGAACTAAATCAAAACAAACTATGAGCATGTGGATTTTTCAAAGGTGGCAAAGCAATATCTGAAGAACCACTCATATTATTAATTTAGACCTCTAAGGGTAAGTTATGGGGGAGTTTGAACTAACCAGAAGGTACTATATGCATACTTCTAATCAAGACAGTATCCAAGGGGGAGGGGGCTAGGGGATTTGAACCCCCTCCCCCCCCGAAATGTTTGTCCGACTCGTAAAAACGTAAGAAAAATGGACATATACAAATTGTGCATGCGTTTTGAGTTTTTTTTTGTGTTGCCTCCCCCCCCCCCAATTGAAAGTTTTAAAGAAGCTATTTCAATTCAAAATTAAAAATCACGGTGCCCTTTTTAACAGTAAAAAGGGATTGGAGGGCAAGCAGCCCTTCTCCCATGCCCATTCATTTTTCGAACGCATCCAGTAGAAATTTTGAGAGAGCAGTTTGTTCAGCAACTATGTCTTTAGGGATATTAGGCATGTCAAACCCCCATAATTATGCAATTGGCCTATTATGCTTTAAAAACAAATGTTGCTTTAAAATAAATCAAAAGGCATTGTGTATGCTTGCCAATAAGACACCTCAGGAATATATCGAGAACGACTGGGGTGTTAAGTTGAAACTTTTGGGATACTACTATTGCTACATCTGGCCTTGCAATTTAGATAAATATAAAGAGTGTAAGTGTATCCAGGTTGTCACAGGGCATAAATAGAATCTTTTGGCAATGACATTAAGTTTTATTTTTCAGGTCAACTTCAGAAGCTATAAATTAAATTTAAAAATACTGTGTGTGCCTGAATTAAAATTTGTTGAAAAAGTTTCTCCAAAATACAAATAGCAACCCATACTATGGATTCTTATAGAAAAAAACTGAGAAGATAAAAAATATTATTTTTTCCATGAGAAAGGCTATGTCAATAAAAAACAAACAGAAATAAATTTAAAAAACTTTTTCTGCAAAACAACTTTCTTAAAGAAAAGTAAAGAGCTCCATTAAGCCAAGAATGAGCATAAATAAAATCTTCCAAGGGTAAAACTACCACAAATCACTATCAATAAATAAATGAAACTCATAACGAACAGAAATTATAATTAATCGCCGTGTCAAGCTCAAAACGACCAAAAATTAACATGAGTGATAACCCTTATCCCTTTTCAAGATCAGAACACAATTTGCGCTTTACTGAAAACAAAATACGTTTTAAATGTTTTTACTTTTCTACTTCGTAAATTAAGAATTATCAAAACTTTAAGGAATAAATATCAGTATATGTTAATTAAACCGACAATCCACGGTCATTTGGGCCAAATTCTCCTGAGTGGTTCTTCCTATGAATATAGAGAGAAGATTTAACTTGTATTATCTCCTCGACTTGAGAAATATATACCTAAACTATGCATGTGACTAGGCTGTAAATGGGATTTTACTCCCCAATTATTATACATTATTATTATAAATTTGTTTTATGCCCTGGCCCAGTGGGTTCCGGCAGAATATGATACAGAAAATCCGCCAGGAATGATGTTTTAGCAGTGAATCCCCCTCTAAAAATATAAACGTGACAACCTGAGGTTGAAAAAAGTCTGTAATATCTGGTCTAAGTGGGTCAGCTACCACAATCAGTTTTGTGAATGTAGCTTCTAGGTATTCTCAAAAGAGCAGACAATCTAAATTTCTTCATAATTCATGAATAAAAAAAAAACAAAAAAAAACGGTGCTTGATCAAATGATGTCAGACCAGTGAGGATACAGACACAGGACGAAAATGATGATGTTGGCATTTAAGGTCCACTTTTAAAAAATATTAAGAGGACATTTTTATTTTTTTTTTCAATTTCGAAGCATTGTCAATACGAAAATTGGAGGCGAATGGAGTTCGTCCGGAATGATGCAGACCTTGTCTGCTGACCACGTGCCTCTGGATATGGGGTCATCCCCTAACTAAACACTCCGATCAGGGTTGCTGCAACCTCATGTGGCGGGTGGAGCCCACCCCGGGAATCTCAGTATCTAGGTTAAACCTAGCTCTAATCAGATTCCAGGCCTAGAGTCGGTTGGGCTAGCGACCATCCACCTGAAAATCAAGTGCTACGCAAAGTGACTACATAGCCTCGGATCCGGACCTCCTTTTAAGATCTCGACCTACGCGCGTCAATGGACATGCTGACGACGTCAGAAAGACTGACAGACTGAACCTTCTAGACCAAAGGGGGCTTCAAATAGCTACCTGGAATGTTTTGACCCTGAATGCACCTGCATCAAAGAACCTACTTTCTCAAGAACTTCGTAAGAATAAAGTGGTGATTGCAGGTCTCACAGAAACCCGTCTTACTGGAAGTGGAGAAGAGCGAATAGGCGATAATCACTCGTTAGTCTGGTCTGGAGGGAGCATGAGAAGAAATGGCGTTGGCCTCGCACTAAACGGCCTTGCAAGAAAGGCCTTACTCTTGCACGAAGCTGTATCGGACAGAATAATGTAGGCCCGCTTTGGGCACAAGCATGGCAAGATGACAATTTTCGTATGCTATGCCCCGACCAACGATTCCGATGACGTAACCAAGGAAGAGTTCTACTCTGCTCTGTCCAGATGTCTGTCAACAGTTTCCCCCCACGATGTCACTGTTCTTCTCAGTGACTTCAATGCTACAGTGCGAGATGATATGGGTGTTTGGCGTGACACAATTGGACCTGTATCCCCCGCCCCACTGAACGATAACGGCCATCGCCTACTCGAACTGTGCCGATCCCATGAACTTGTGATCGCAAACACCTACTTTCAACGTAAGACTATCCACCAGTACATGTGGTATAGTAACGACGGTCGCACAAAGAAGATGATTGACTACGTCATTATTTCTAAACGCTGGAGATCATCGCTGAAGAACTGCAGAACTTACATATCAGCAGAGCTCGGAAATGCAGATCACAGGCTTGTGTGTACTGATGTCTAGCTTCACCTCCATGCACAGCGATCGGAAAGAAAACCAGTAGCAGCGGATATTGGGAAACTAAAGGAGCCATATTCTCGCCAGAAGTATAGTGTTGAGATATCAAATCGCTTTGAGCTCCTGGGCACACTCAACAACAGCGAAGACGCCTGGAAGTATCTTAAATCACAGACCAGCGAAGCAGCACAGCTGGTGCTTGGCAAGCGGAGTTTCCCGAAGAAATCGTGGCTAACTGACGAAACACTGCAGGTCATAGAGCAAAGGCGGAGGGCAAGACTTCTTGGGGACATGGCCACCTCTCGAAGGCTCAATGGAGTGCGGAACAGACTTATTCACCGAGACCGAACTCAGTTTGTTGCAAGGAAAGCCGATGAAATCGAACTAGCAGCAAAAAAGAAAGCCATGGGTAGCCTGTTCAAGCACCTCCGCAATCTCACAGAAAATAAAACACCAGCATTGGGACCCGTCCTATCGAGGGATGGGACACTTCTCTCTGATGAGGGTTCTTGTCTCGAGCGGTGGAAGGACCACTTCTGCTCACTCCTGAACAACACTAGCCCGTCTAAGCCTCCTACTGATAGTCCCAGCCAACCTGGTAGTCCAAGATCCGAAACGGATGCTCCTCCAGACGAGCCTTTCAGCCCATCAGAAATTGGAAATGCAGTAAAAAGGCTCAAGAACAATAAAGCTGCCGGTATCTGTGGCCTGAGTTCGGAGCTGCTAAAATATGCAGGTCCTGTTATGCTCCTGTTTCTCCACACCCTGTTCTCTACAATCTGGCAAACCGAGATAATTCCCGAAGATTGGGGGAAGAGTGTCATTATCCCTTTATGGAAGAGGAAAGGTTCTAGAAGCGACTGCTTGAACTACCGTGGAATAACCCTACTGTCTGTCCCGGGAAAACTTGTCTCAATGGTCCTGCTAGATCGATGTCGAAATATCATTCGTAAAATCCGGCGACCGGAGTAAGCTGGTTTCATGTCGGACCGTTCAACCATCGAGCAGATTTTTACGATCCGACAAATCATAGGAAAAGCCACCGAGTTCCGACAAAACGCTTTTTTTACCTTCGTCGACTTCCGTGCTGCGTTCAACTCAGTGGACCAAGAAGCTCTTTGGTGGATTCTAGAATCGACAGGCCTCCCTGAGAAATACTGCAGACTCTTCAAAGCTCTACACCATGGGACGGAGAGCTGTGTTCAAGTGAACGGCCGGCAGAGCCCGTTCTTCCAAATCACGACAGGAGTGCGCCAATGATGTGCAGTGGCCCCAGAACTCTTCAATGTCATCATAGACTACGTTATGACAAGGACTACTTCACGTCTCAGCTTTGGACTCAAGTTTGGAGATCGTGTCATTACAGATGCTGATTTTGCCGATGACTTGGCCATTCTGGCGGACTCCATAGAGCAGTTGCTGGAAGCGCTTCAAATCCTACGAGTAGAGGCTGCAAAAGTAGGACTGCAGATAAACTGGACTAAAACGAAAATTATGGCCATTGACTCATCCTCTCCTGCTGCCAATCCTTCAGTTAGCCTGGATAGCACCACTAGCATCGAAGTTGTCCAAAGGTTCACCTACCTGGGCTCCATAATTTTTTCAGATGGCTCGCTTCTTTCTGAACTACAAGCGAGAATATCCAAAGCGTCTTCTGCCATGGGCAGACTGAACCGTCACCTCTGGCGAAAACCAAACATCAGTCGCACAACGAAGCTGCGGATTTTCAACGCCCTCGTCGGCTCTGTGATGCTCTATGGAGCTGAGACGTGGCAAGCTTCAGCCGCAACCCTCAAGGCAATTGATGTCTTTAAGTCGAAGAGCCTGAGGAGGATCGAAGGTCTACGATGGTTCGACTTCGTCAGCAATGAGAAGCTGCTGCAGCTCACCAAGCAGTTTCGGTTTTCAACCCAAGCAGCCGAGCAAACACTACGATGGTTCGGACACCTACTTCGAATACCTCCAAATATACCTGCGAAAACGATCCATGACTTCAACCCTGTCAAAGCCGGTTAGAAGTGACCTCGCGGCCAACCGAAAAAACGATGGTCTGACAGCCTGTCCGAGTTCCTGTCGATGAAAAATATCAGGTTGAGCGATGTGCAAACGCTTGCCATGGACCGAAGTGGATGGAGGAGGCAGACGTCACTCTCTACGCCGAGCAGCGCCCGGCAGGAGACATAAGTAAGTCAAGTAAGTCAATACGAAAGTTAAATTTTGGCGTAAAAGCTGAGAGTAGATTAAAATGACTATGACAGTGATAATGAATGGAAATCAAATATAACAAAAAATTGTGTCAAAGTAGAGAACAACATTAGAAATTAAATAACCAGTAATTAAACTACATAATAAGGGGGTTGCTGCTTCCAACATTTTACTTACTTAAGTACTTACTAATTTTTCTCACTTACTCACGCAACATTTTACTTTACTTAACCTCTCACTTATTTTTTTTCTTTTTTTTTCTTTTTTTTAGCCTTTCACTTAAGAATACTCTCTCACTCAGATTATCTGTCTTGGCTTTGTCTTCAATTGGTCAATGGCTTAATTTTAAATAAAAAATCAATGGACTCGGTCGAGATCTCGGTCTCGACCTCGTTTTGAAAAAAGAACCTCTCACTCAGACTATTTGTCTTGACTCGGTCTCCAATTGGCCAATGGCTTGATGGCAACGTGATTTTAATTCAAAGCTATAGTATTAGCTATACTATATCTATTAGTATGGGCTACAGTATGGGCTGGTGGGTACTGTGACGTTAAAAATTTTGTGATGGTTTTACACATATTTGTTCAACCAAAAGAAGAAAACATTTATAAAGAAGATATTCGAGGAATATCCGGGGAGGTCGAAACTCATCTTAATTATATATTATCTTACTATAGTGAAGAGGACAGAAACAAGTGAAAAGGTAATCTAAATTCCATAGTAAATTCAAAAACATTTTGATAGGAATCTGACATTTTAGCATGTGCCATTGAATAGTGGATTTTGCCTAATTTTTTCCTCTCAGCAATCTCAAGAAATTTCTGCGGGCGAGCGGCGTGCCGGCCCACCGAAGTCTTTTCGGCGACGGCGCGCTGAACAAATTTCGGTTGTCGGTGTGGCTTTGTTGACTAAATTAAAGAGACCTCCAAATTTAGTTATGCAGTTTTTGGTATTAGAGAAACCCAAAACGACAAAAAAATATGGGTGAAAAGTCAGAAAAATCGGTTAAAACATTTAATTATTTTGCTGATTTATTTTCAGGGTTCAAGGCAGTAACTGATAAAAATGTGACACTCCTCTAAACATTTAATGATTTTCAAGCAACTTAAAAAAAAATTCAAGAAAATCTCGGTTTTCAGATATGAAATGACATAAAACAAACCTAGGGGGGCAAACATTGTTTGTGTTTTGATGTCCTTGTTTGTTCAGCTCTTAAAAATTTCAGATGGGGCCCTGGGGGGGATTCTTAGGGGATTTTGGTAAGGCAATGGAGGTAACAGACAGAACTGTTTCCACATTTTATGTTCAGGGAGGAAGAGGTCACCGAAAGAATTTTTTGGGGGAGAGGGGTTTACCAAAAGAATGAGAAGAAGATGTTCCACTCCTGTGGGCTTTGTCTCGCGGTTTTAATTAAGTTTCTCTTTTCCTGTAATTTTGATACAATTGGCAAGTTGAAGAACTATTTCAGGAAAGAGGGGGTTTAAGTCCGGTAATCTCCTCTGAATTTGACCCTGCTACAAGAAAATCATCTAATACCGAGCCAAGTCTTAGAAGTTGCGCATAGAGCTTCCCGATTTGCCGACAAAGGTAGCACAATTAGCATGTTGAAACAAGAACGGCTTTTTTATTGAGTATTAAATCAAAGGATCTTAAATTTCAAACGCCCATGTTTCCTTTTCTTTTCGTACACCTTAGCCAAAACTGCGTTTAATTAATGGTTATATTCAGCCAGTGGCAAAAAAAGGCTCAAATAAACTAGATTAGAATTGCCACCTTTATTCCGCCTACTTTAAGCTTAACATCCTGCTATTTAAGAAGTCAATAAGATCATCGATACATTAAATGGGTGTATAGCTATGTGTAGAATAATTATTTATAGCTTTTCATCTCTTTAGCTATTTCATCGCTTGTTAACATTACTAATGCCAAGAGCTCAATGCAACTCCAAGCAACCTAAGGCCACCATAGCTGCTCACCCTCCCCCCTCAACCCATTCTACTCAAAGCTTCACTTATAACTTCCTCCCTAGAAGTTTTTATTTCCATTAAAGACATTTTCCCATCTCATTCTTTGACGACCTCTGTTTGTATGCCCCCTGAAAGACGGTCAAAAAGCATTTTCTATTTTTCTATTTTTTCAAAAGCTCTTCCTGTATTTTGAAAAAATACTTTTTTTTTAAAATCTCCTCATGAAAAAGAAATCCAAAAGAATCTTTAATACCCCCGCTTCTTCTGCATTTTCGTAGTTTGGACAAAGTTTTATGAAAACCACAGAGAGCTTAGATTTTCGGCGATATGAGGAGACCGGTTTTTTTCGGGAAAGTTGGAGAATTTGGGCACACCCAAAAAGCTCAGAGACAGTGGATGCATTTTGTAAAACCATACTTCGCATCCCGATCTGGAATAAAAAAGTTTTGAAACTTGAATACCGATTGCAAAATTTTTCAATCGGCTAAAATTTTCTAAACTTAAAAATATCTATATGGGGACAAGGGAACACGGTTTCAGGTTTCAATATTCAGTAAGCTTAAGACTTACAGAGCCCATACAAGGTATGCGCCCTGGGCAAAGGGAACACCAAAGAAATAAAATAATTCCAAGTTAAAGGGATTTAGTTTCCAGAGATGACAAGAGAGAACAAGATACAGCAGGCCTCTATCTGTAAAGTCTACTGAATCAGTCTGCTGCCTGAACTTAACTTGTTCCTGAACTGAGTCAGAACTTGAATTATTATTCCACCATATCACCAACATTTTGATCAGTTGGAACCTCAAAATACGTTAGAGGCGTACTTTCTCAATACTGTCAAGCTTCGTTAATGCTATACCTTGTTTGAACTGAAATCACGCAAGGAATTTCACCGTCCATGATTGAAGACCAAAAGCGGGCCTTTTTCCAGATCCGGTCAAGAAGGAGGGGCGGATGACCGGGTTAGCTGCCCTGGGTGCCGCAGCTGGGGGTGGGGCTGAAGGATTGCCCACTTTGATAAGATTTTTCACTTTCATTCGGCTATTTTGCTTATATTTGAGTCGGGAGGATGACGCCGGGTGTCACCAGCCCTAAAAACACCTCTTCCTTTTGCCCTTCCACCCCTACCCACACATGTAAAATATTCCTAAGACATGTAAACAGGTTTTTGTTCTCCGCCTAGAGCTTATAGTTTACGTACCTATAGCAAACAGAACATAAAAAAATATAAACGAACGGTCCTTCTCCGATGTTTGTGAAAAAATATATATATAAGGTAAGAAAAAAGACTGGACAGATTATCAAAGGCATACACCCTCTGATCCCTACCTACTTAGCATAGAAGAGAGTGCAGACCCTGACCAAAGGGGAGAACCCAAACTATCGATTGAAAAAGCAGTGATGGAAATTAAAAATTTGTATGCAGGCACCAGTTTCCTGTATTTTGAATGAAATGAAAACAAAAGAAAAAAAAATACTAACATACAAGAAAAAAGCATCTTGTTTAAATATTAGGAATAAATTAAAAGTAACAGATATATTTATTCTATGAGATTCTGTTTTTCTTCCCTGTAGATTTGATTGGTATTGCAGTTTCCAATTTATTTTATTAAAAATAAAATATAACTTTTTTAAATACTTACCATTGTAAATTTTTGTATTTGATTACTATATTGACTTGTATTTCATTAGTGTTGCTGTATTTGAAATACAGCAACCTTATTGTTAATTGCTGATTTTTTGTTGTTGTTTTGTTGGTGGACTTGATTATCTGTTTTAATCCCTTTTCGCTTGGTTTTATCCATCCATTCTTAAAATATCTGTTTCTTTTTTATTTTGAATTATATTCTGCTTTGTTTTGCTATTTCATTTTTTAATGTGCTTATTACGTTCTTTGACAGGAAAATTTTACGTAATTTAGCAGAATTAATTTTTACTTAGTAAATCAAAATTAATGTTCCCCAATTCTTTTTATTCCAATCCCCAATCCCCAATATTCCCCCAATCCAATCCTAGAAACATAGCTGATATTTTTGATTTGTTCTATCTTTATATCTCTTTTTCATTGAAGGACATATTAGACCTTTGATCAACGGGGTCTGAAGGAGTAGTTGCGCTCAAGACTTTATTTATATAAATCTCTAATTCATATGAGGTTCTGGTAATTGTGTTCTATATAAAATTTCAAGACACTATTTTCAATATAAAAAATTTGATAGCTGAGAAAATCCTTATGAGAGGATAAATTTTTTTTGGGTCATTTATCAAACTTAAATTATACTAATAAACTAATGTAAAAGATGCAATATTGCGCAATTTTTTTAATCCTTGACATGCGACTCCAATTTTTATTTATTGATTTTACTTTGTTTTATTTTTTATCTGGTTTTCATTCTAGGACAAATGATACTACTGGAAGGAGGTACAATGGTACCTCCTTCACAATTACACAATCAACCCATCTCCCCCAAAATACTTTTCAGCCATTTCTTGTTATTTTTTTTATTTCTACACTATTTTAAATTGACAACACATCGAAGTATATTTTAAATTGACAACACTGTCCAGACATCACTTTTTTATTGTACAGTACCCAATCAACCAATCCCCCCCCAAAAAAAAAACACTTTTCAGGCAGTTATCTTTAATATGTTATATTTATAAACTATTTTAAATTGACAACACATTGAAGTATGTTTTAAATTTACAACACTGTCCAAACATCACTTGTGTAGTATACAGTACACAATCAACCCATCTCCCCACAAAAAACACTTTTCAGCCATTTCTTGTTAAATTTTTTTATTTCTTAACCTTTTTATATTGACAAACTCTCGTAAAACATTTTACATTCATGATACTGTCCAATCCACACTTGTGTATTATAAAGTATCCAATCCCCACATATCCCTATACAACACTTGTCAGCAATGGCTCGTTAAATTTTTTTATGTATTATCACAGCCAAATTGAAAGCACTGTCCAATCATCACTTGTGTATTATACAGTATACAATCATATCATCTCCCCCAAAAAACTTTTCAGCCATTTCTTGTTAAATTTTTTTATTTCTAAGCTATTGTTGGTTAAAAGCAATTCTCCAAAACAAATCGGAAACCACTCTTGATAGCAAAGACTTCAGAAATGGAACTGTGGATAACACACGGGTGATTGACAGCTTTCCCTACAAAAGCATTTCTAAATACGCAATTTGACAATCTCTCGTTTTCGATTTTTAAAAAACCAGCGGGGAATCCCCGTTTGTAATTGCTAATCACTTTAACCCTTTAAAAAAAAATCGAAGTATATTTTAAATTGACAACACTGTCCAAACATCACTTGTGTATTATACAGTACACAATCAACCCCTCCCCCCAAAAAAAAAACACTTTTCAGCCATTTCTTGTTAAATTTTTTTATTTCTTAACTATTTTAAATTGACAACACTGTCCAAACATCACTTCTGTATTATACAGTACACAATCATCCCATCTCCCCCAAAACACTTTTCAGCCATTTCTTGTAGGGTTGAATGTACAGTTGAATTTAGGGTTCAAATCTATTACACTTTTGAGCATATTCTTGTAGGCGTGAATGTATAGTTGAATGTATAGTTCAAATCTATTACACTTTTCAGCATATTATTCTAGGAGTGAATGTATAGTTGAATGTATAGTTCAAATCTATTACACTTTGGAGCATATTCTTGTAGGCGTGAATGTATAGTTGAATGTATAGTTCAAAGCTTTAACACTTTTGAGCATATTCTTGTAGGCATGAATGTATAGTTGAATGTATCGTTCAAATCAACAGCAATTTCAATGTATATTTTCATGTATATTTATAATCAATAGTGAAATTCAATGTATATTTTCTTGTATATTTTCAATCTATTATACCCTTACTACTAAAAACGAACAGAATACAGGCAACAGGAACAAAATGTATCAAACAGTTCGTTGTAACGCACTGTAAGTAAGGAGCGATGCGGCTCCATAGTAACCGAAACTGTAAGAGACACTGCCCTGATAATAATAGATACATTAAAAGAATAGATTTTTGATGCTTATTGAAAATATATAAAATTTATGAAGTTTAATGTTACCTATCAAAAGTTACGAGCCTGAGAAAATTTATCTTATTTTTGAAAAAGGGGAAAACACCCCTAAGATATCAAGCGACCTTAATGGAAACTACACCATGAGATTCAGAATATGAGAGAACCCTACTGTAGAGGTTGAAGCTCCTATATATAAAAATGCGGAATTTTAATTGTTTTTTTGCCAGAAGCAAGATCACGGATGCGTGTTTTTTTTCCAGGAATGATTGTATCGAACCAGTGATCCTAGAAGATCGGAAGAGGGCTTATTTGATCGGAAAACAAAACCTCTAGTGCCATTTTTAAGTGACCAAAAATACTGGAGGGCAGCTAGCTCCCCTCCTCCAACCCCCCTTTTTACCCAAAATTGTCCATTCAAAATGTTGAGATAGCCATTTTCTTCTGCATGGTCAAAAGATCTAATAGCTTTGTCTTTGAGGATAACTTGACACCCCCCACAACCCCCGGGAGAAGGGCTGTAAGTAATGAACTTTGCCCGTTGCTTACATATAGTATTGGGCTACTCGGAAGTATAAAGATATTTTCAGGGGAGATTTCCTGGTGGGGGTGCTTACGTGGGAGGATCTTTCCATGAAGGTGTTTTCGTGGGAGGAGGAAATTTTCCATGGGAGGGGAAGCTGGATTTCCCAGCATCAACTAAAACGCTATCAGAAATTAATCAAAAAAACAAGTTTTTAACTGAAAGTAAGGAACAACATTAAAACTTAAAACGATCAGAAATTACTAGGTATGGATGCCCCCCCCCCTCTTCATACCTCGCTTTTTACGCAAAAGTGTTTTTGAATGTGTAATAAGCTTAAAATTCTAATTAAACTGTCCTTTTGTATTAGGAGTCATTCTTAAATAATTGGAACGAAAAGTCAAACTTTGGTGTAAAGAGCGAGGTACTGAGGAGGGAGTAAGCCCCTCAGATATGTAATAATTTCTGTTCATTTAAAACTTTTATGTTGCTCCTTACTTTCAGTTGAAAAACTTGTTTTTCTTATTTAATTGAACAAAAGGCTTACTCGCAAAAAACAGAAGTCACAGACTTTTGACAATCAACCCATAATTAACGTTAATAGTTTAACGTTATACTATACGAAGAAGTTGATACTAAAGGGGTGTAGATGACAAGAAAAGAATTGTAATAACGGATAGCTTTACTTCTTCAATGGGTTCCATATAATACATAAGTGGTGGAGTGATGGGAGCGGGGTGTCTTAGAGTACTTATAGTCTGATAGTGGAGGGGGGAGTTGCGAGTACCAAGTCACATGATAGTTACGCTATTGTAGAAAATAATTTCAAAGTACCAAGTCACATGATAGTTACGTTTTTGTAGAAAATAATTTCAAAGTACCAAGTCACATGATAGTTACGCTATTATGGAAAATAATTTCAAAGTACCAAGTCACATGGTAGTTACGCTATTGTAGAAAATAATTTCAAAGTACTATGTCACATGATAGTTACGCTATTGTATAAAATAATTTCAAAATACCAAGTCACATGACAGTTACGCTATTGTAAAAAATAATTTCAAAGTACCAAGTCACATGATAGTGACGCTATTACAGAAAATAATATCAAAATACCAAGTCACATTATAGTTATGCTATTGTAAAAAATAATTTCAAAGTACCAAGTCACATGATAGTTACGATATTATAAAAAATAATTTCAAAGTAACATGTCACATGATAGTTATGCTTTTATATAAAATATTTGCAAAGTACCACGTCAGATGATTGTTAATCTATTGTATATAATAATTTCAATGTACCGTGTCTCATGATAGTTATGCTTTTGTAGGAAATAATTTCAAAGCACCAAGACAAGTGATAGTTAGGTTGTTATAGGAAATAAATTGAAAGTGCCAAGTCAAATAACAGTTACGCTATTGTATAAAATATTTTCAAAGTACCAAGTTACTTGATAGTTACGCTAATGTAGAAAATAATTTCAAAGTACCATGTCACATGATAGTTACGTTATTAAAGAAAATAATTTCAAAGTACCAAGTCACTTGATAGTTACTCTATTTTAGGAAAGAATAGCAAAGTGCCATGTCCCTTGATAGTTACGCTATTACAGAAAATAATTTCAAAATACCAAGTCACCTTAAAGTTACGCTATTTTATAAAATAATTTCAAAGAAACAAGACAAATGATAGTTATGATGTTGTAGAAAATAATTTCAAAGTACCAAGTAAAAAGATATGTACTATATTTTAGAAAAGAATATATAAGTACATATTAATTTGATATTTACTATTGTTTATGATACAATTTCATAGTTACTATGCACTTTATATTGTCGCTAGTAGTTGTCATATTTTATTTTTCCCTAAAATACGTAGAGTTTAGCCTGTGTATTTTTATTTAAGATCGTACAAAGTCAATTGATCGATAATATCTTTTCGCCAAACGTGTAACAATCAAGACAATCAGCATAGAACTTAGAGTTGAGAGATAAATATCACTGTAAAAAGTCCCGGGATATTTACGCTATTGTATACAACAATTTCAAAGTACAA
>NC_142796.1:93179679-93282179 GCF_049724085.1 Artemia sp. Qi Xiang Cuo
TTTTTGCGTGTGGGTGTAAGTTTTTGTGTGTGTGTGTTTGTGTGTGTGTGTAAGTGTTGTGTATGTGTAAGTTTTTGTTTTTGTGTGTGTGTGTCATTTTTAGTGTGTGTGTGTAAGTTTCTGTGTGTGAGTTAATGATTTTGAGCGTGTGTGTAATTATTTATGTGCATGTCAGATTTTTTGTGCTTTTTCTTTATCTTTTGCATATTTTTGTGTTTTTGTTTTTGTTTGTTTTTTTGTGTGTGTGTTGTTTTTGGTTTTTTTGTGTCTCTGTTTGTGTGTGTGTGTTAGTGTTTTTGCGTGTTTTTGTTTGTGCGTGTGTGTGTGTTTATGTTTTTGTGTGTGTGAGTTTTTGTGCGTGTGTCTGTGGTTGTATTTTCTAGTTTTTGTGTGTGTGTGTGTGTGTGTGTGTGTGTGAGTTTGTTTTTGTTTGTGTTTTTTTGTTTGTGTGTTTTATTTTTTGTGTGTGTGTTTGTGTGTTTTATTGTGGGTGTGTTTCAGTTTTTGTGTTTGTGTGTGTGTAAGTTTTTGCGTGTGTGTGTAAGTTTTTTGTGTGTGTGTGTGTGTAAGTTTTTGTGTGTCTAAGCTTTTGTGTGTGTAAGTTTTGAGTTGTGTGTGTTAGTTTTAGTGTGTGTGTGTTTATGTTTTTGTGTGGATGTATGTTTTCGTGTGTTTGTGTAAGTTTTTTTGTGTGTGTGTGCGTGTGTGTGTGTGTGTAAGTTTTTGTGTGTGTGTGTAATATTTTGCGTGTGTGTGTATGTGTTCTTTTGTGTGTGTGTAATTTTGCTTTTGTGTTTTTTATTTTTTTTGAGTGTTTTTTTTTTTGTGTGTGTGTGTGTAATTTTTTTTTTGTATAATATTTTTTGTTTTTACATTATTGTTTTGTTTGTTTTTGTAAGTTTGTGTGTGTGTGTGTAAGTTTTTTTGTGTGTATTTTTTGGCTTGTGTGTGTACGTTTTCGTGTGTTTGTGTGTAAGTTTTGTGTGTGTGTGTGTTGGTAAGTTTTTTTTCGTTTTCTTTGTTGTGAGTGTTGGATCTTTATTTTGTGTGTTTGTTTGTGTGTGTGTGTGTGTGTGTAATATTTTTTGTTTTTTTAATTTTTTTAGTGTGTGTGTGTGAGTTTTTCTTGTTTTCATTTTTAAGTTTTTGTTTGTGTGTATGTATGTGTGTGTGTAAGTTTTTGTGTGTGTGTAAGTTTTGGCGTGTGTGTGTGTATGTTTTCGTTTGTTTGGGTGTGTTATTGATTTTTGTGTTTTAGTGTTTGTGAAATTTTTTGTTTGAATTTAAGATTTTGTGTGATTTTTAGTTTTCGTGTGCATGTGTAAGTTTTTGTGTGTGTGTGTGTTTGTAAGTTTGTGTGTGTGTGTGTGTATGTAAGTTTTGGAGTGTGTGTGTAAGTTTTCGTGTGTGTGTGTGTGTGTAATTTTTATTGTGAAGTTGTTATTTTTTGTGTGTGTTAGTTTTGTCGTGTGTGTGTTAGTTTTAGTGTGTGTATGTTTAAGTTTTGTGTGTGTGTGTGTGTGTTAGTTTTTGTGAGTGTGTGTGTGTGTTTTTTTGTGTTATTGTGTCAGTTTTTGTGTGTGTGTGTGTGTGTGTGTGTAATTTTTGGTGTGTGTGTAAGTTTTGGCGTGTGTGTGTGAGTTTTATTGTGTTTGTGTGTGTAAGTCTTGTGTGTGTGTGTGTGTAAGTTTTTGTGTGCATGTAAGTTTTTGTGTGCATGTAAGTTTTCGTGTGCATGTGTAAGTTTTTGTATGCTTCCCAAATCATAATTTTCTGAAAGGACACGTCTATGAAAGGCTATGAAATCTAGCTTAGAAAAGTCGAAAATAACAAATTAACCATCCCAAATCATAGGTTTCAGTCAACACACACCTACGAATGGCTATGAAATCCTACTCAGAAAAGTCAAAAAATATCAGCCCACACACCCCCAACTCATAGGTTTCAGACATCACGCACCTACGAAAGACTAAGAAGTCCGGGTCTGAAAAGTCAGAAATAGCAAATTAAATATCCCAAATCGTAGGTTTCAGACAGCACTCACCTATGAACGGCTAAGAAACCTAGCTCAGAAAAGTCCAAATAGCAAAGTAGTCATCCCAAACTATATGTTTCAGACAACAAACACCTATGAAACGTTAAGAAATCCAGCTCAGAAAAGTCAAAATTAGCAATTCACCCACCTCAAATCATAGATTTCAGACACTACATACATATGAAAGACTAAGAAATGCAACTCAGAAAAGCCTGAAATAGCAAATTACACACCCCAAATCAAAGGTTTCAGACACCACACACCTAAGAAAGACTAAGAAATCCGGTTATGAAAAGTAGAAAAGAGCAAACTACACATCCCAAACTATTGGTTTCAGACAACATTCACCTACGAAATACTAGAAAACCTTAGCTCAGAAAAGCCTGAAATAGCAAACCACACATCCCAAATCGTCATGTTCTGACAACACATACCTATGAAAGGCTAAGAAACCTAGCTCATAAAAGTCGAAAATAGCAAACTACACATCCCAAATCATAGGTTTCAGACACTACACACCTATGAAAGACTAATAAATCCAACTCAGATAAGCCCGAAATAGTAATTTACACATCCATACTGATAAGTTTCTGACATCATTCACCTACGATATACTAAGAAACCTTCGCTCATAAAAATCTGAAATAGCCAACTACTCATCCCAAACTCGAAGTTTCAGACAACAAACACCTATGAGTGACTAAGAATCCTAGCTCTGAAAAGTCCAAAAAGCAAACTACGCCTCCCAATTCATAATTTTCTGAAAGGACACACATATGATAGGCTAAGAAATCTAGCTCAGAAAAGTCAAAAATAGCAAATTAAACATCCCAAATCATAGGTTTCAGTCAACACACACCAATGAAAAACTAAGAAATCCACCTCAGAAAAGTCAAAAATAGCAACCCACACATCCCAAATCAGAGGTTTCAGACACCACACACCTAAGAAATACGAAGACATACGGTTATCACATGTCGGAAATATCACACAACAAATCCCAAATCATAGGTTTCAGACAACAAACACCTATGATAGTATAGGAAAACCAACTCAGAAAAGTCAAAGGTAGCAATCCACCCAACCCAAATCATAGGTTTCAGACACAACACACCTATGAAAGACTAAGAAAACCAGCTCAGAAAAGACTTAAATAGCACCCTACACATCCCAACTCATAGGTTTCAGACACCACACATCAACGAAAGGCGAAGAAATCCGGTAATGAAAATTCGGAATTAGCAGAGTACACATCCCAAACTATTGGTTTCAGACAACACATCCCATCGAAAGACTAAGAAACCTTAGCTCAGAAAAGCCTGAAGTAGCAAACTACACATCCCAAATCATAGGTTTCGGACAACACACATCAACGAAAGACGGGTGCTCGGGCAGAGCCTTTGAGGGTCTGTGGGTCCCTTGAGGGTCGGTGGTCCTGTGGGAGCTCGGGGGGGGACCTTAGGGGGCGGGGGGAGGGGCTTTGGGGTCCGGGGCTGGCAGTGGGGGGTCGGGGTGGGCCTTTGGGGCGCCGGGGGGGCCTTTGGGTGCCGGGGGGACATTTGGGGACCGGGGGAGGGCCTTTGGGGGTCCGGAGAGGCAGTGGGGGACCGGTGGTGGGCCTGTGGGACCCCATGGGTCCTTTGGGAGCTTGGGGGGCCTTTGGGGACCGGCGATGGCCCTCGGGGACACAGAGAGGGCCGTTGGGGCATAGGGAGGGCCTTTGGGGGGCCGGAGGGGCCGTGGGGGACCGGTGGAGGGCCTTTGGGACCCCGGTGGTCGTTTGGAAGCTCGATGGGCCTTTGGGGGCCGGGGGTGGGCCTTTGGGGGCCCTGGGTGGGCCTTTGGAGCACATGGATGGCCTGTGGGGGTCCGGGGGGACAGTGGGGGCCGGGGGGGTCTGTGGGCCCCCGTTGGTCCTTGGGGAGCTCGATGGGCCGTGGGGGGGCCGGGGGTGGGCCTGGGGGGGGGTGGGGGGGCCTTTGGGGAACATGGGTGGGCCTTTGGGGACAGGGAGGGCCTTTGGGGGCCGGGGGGCCCACTGGAGCCCCGTGGAGGGCCGTTGGGCCCCCGGTGGTCCTTTGGGCGATCGTTGGGCCTTGGGGGGGCCGGGGTCGGGCCATTGGCGGTCTGGGGGGGCCGTGGGGGGCCAGGGAGGGCCTTTGGGTGCCTGGGGGACATTTGGAGACCGGTGGAGGGCCTTTGGGACCCTGTTGGTCCTTTGGGGGTCCGGGGGGCCCTTTGAGGACCAGAGGAGGGCCTTTGAGGGTCTGAGGAGGGCGTTTGGAGGGTTGCGGCTCTATGGGAGCTTAGGGGACCTTTGGGGGTTCAGGGGGACAGTTGGGGGCCTGGGGGACATTTGGGAGCTTGGGGAACCTTTGAGTGTCCGGGGGGGCAGTTGGGAGCCCGGTGGACCTTTGGGGACCGGTTGAGGGCCTTTGGGAGCCTGTGGGACCTTTGAGGACCGGAGACGTCCGTCGGGGTAGGGGTAGGAGGATTGGAACCCTTTGGGGTTGGGGTAGAGGACCTCGCAACACTGTTCAAATGAAACTTGTGTATTATAACGACCACAGAGTTTCACCTTTAAATTCTCTTCTAAAATCTCTTCAAAAATCTTCTTTTAAAATGTCTCCATCTGTTTCGCCAAAATAATTCGATAACCTGTCTAAAACGGTATTGCCCAAATAATCACTAAACGCAAATTCAACGTGTTCCTTTGTTATTGGCATCTCTGTGCTAAATCGTTTCAAATTAATAGGAAACCTTCTCGCGCACTAAAACAATTCATCGCTAAGATGTTTCTTGCCTAAGTGTTTCCATGGCCGGTGGTTAATAATATCCTTTGGAGTTCGACCAGTAGAACTGTTCCCGAGGCAAAGACATTAATGACTTGGATCTATTCCCGGAGAAATGTTTCTAGGCGAAAATTTTTAAAGTCTGACAGATGATGTCATTGATTGATTGATCTGTCAAGAAATGGGAAATTAATTTGTTGTTTCTAAGGGGAATTATTGATTCACGATAGGTGAATTGAGGTCGACAGCACAGGTGTTCCAAATTGCCAATCGATTACGCAATCAAGTTCTCGGAAACTGTCAGCATTAAACTAAATTGTAGATGGCAGCAGGGGTGAGGGGTGGGGCTCAATAATGCATCTCTACTCCCCTTGTCATTTATCACTATTTTTAGTTGTTTTGTTAATGCCGTTTTATTTTTCCTTGTAACTTTTAGTGATTTTTTGCTTTTATTCGTGAGTTTTCCTAGAATCACAAATAACTTGAATATTCAAAGGAAAAAGCGCGTAAACGATGTATTTAATACCGCTTAACTGTCCTTGTCTATATTACCATGTTTACCCTTCCCTTAAGAAAAGATTAGCAAATAGTTTTTTGAAATTATCTCAGAAGACTGAAAATATCAAATAGACATTTTGGCCTGATAGCAGGGGTATATATTATTATTATTTAATATTTTTGGGGATTGTTTAGAGATTCTAATATCTGGGAATTTCGTTTAGTTCTTAGTGGTTATAAAGTGGTTATATAGTGGTTATATAGTGGCTTGAAAGAAGAAGGAGAGCAGTTCAAGCCAACAAAGCAGGTGGGCCATATGTTGCAAGTGTTAAAGTAATACAGAGAGTAGTTGGTTCAATTTTTCAAGACTGCCAACCGCCTAACTGCCGTTCGCCAAAATAATTCTTTTATACTGAATTTTACATTTACATTCTACCCAGGGATGTAAGTAAGGCGGAAAATTCCCCTGGTTCCATATACATCCCAAATCTTAAATATACTCATATTCTTGGTTTCCATAAAATCCCCCCTCCTGAAAAAAGGTCTACATACGTGCCTGATTCGACCTTCCTTTTTTTACTTCCATCCAGTTTGGTTTCCACCTCCATCAATGGGAGACCTAAATCTCAAATACTGAGACATACTTTATATTGTCTTTGCTAAACAATAAAATAAAAAAATCTAGAAAAGGGAAACTTTTTTCCAAAGAAAACTATTTTTCAAAATTTTACTTACAGCTACAGGAAACAATCTGGTCGTGTAATTTTATTAATATTAATTAAAAAAAACTTTTTCCACAAAATAAGTTTTTCAAAGAAAAGTAAAGAACTCCATTAAACCAAAAATGAGCAAAAATAAAATAAATAATCTACCAAGCGTGAAATTACCACAAATCAGCATCGATAAATAAATGAAACCCAAAACGAAAAGAAATTAAAATAAATAACCGAGTCAAACTCAAAACGAGGAGAAATTAACATAAGTTGGGCTCAAAACCCGTATGCCTTCCCATTGCCAGAACATAACTTGCACTTTACTGAGAAAACATAAATGGTTTTACTTTTATAACTTTAATAAATGAAATAATATTAACCTTTGGATTGCTAAATATCAGTATATGTATATTAAACTGACAATGCACATTCATTTATATTGTTTTCAGTAAAGAGCAAATTATGTTCTGGCCTTGGGAAGCCATAGGCGTTTTGAGCCCAACTTATGTTAATTTCTGCTCGTATTGAGTTAGACTCGGCTATTAATTGTAATTTCTGTTCGTTTTGGGTTTCATTTATTTATCGATGCTGATTTGTGGTAGTTTCACGCTTGGTAGACTATTTGATTTTATTTTTGCTCATTTTTGGTTTAATGGAGTTCTTTACTTTTCTTTGAAAAACTTGTTTTGTGGAAAAAGTTTTTTAAATTAATTTATGTTCTTTTATATTGACATAGTCTTTTCAGGTAAAAAGAAAATAATATATTAAATCTTTTCGTTTTTTAAGACTTTATAGTTTGGCCTGCTATTTGTATGCTGGAGTAAAACTTCCAGCAATTTTTAACAACATACACCCTTTTAAAAATCTGGACACAAATAGTAGCGTTTAATTTAGTTTCATACCTCCTATAGTTGACCTGAAAGGAAAAACTTTATACCATTCGCAAAAAAAACTGTTTAATTTCTTTGATACCTTGGATACACTTTTTTGATTTGGTTAAATTTTAAGAGCAGAAGTAGCCCCGTAAGTTAGAACCTAATACCCTCAGTCGTTCTTGGGATACTGCTGAGATGCCTTATTGGGGATTAGCATTAACACAGTGCATTTTGATTTAATCTTAAGGCAACATTTAGTTTTTAAACATAATGGGTAAATGGGAGGGTGGGCGTATGAGGGAAGTTAGTTGCCCTCCAATCACTTTAGACTATTAAAAAGTGCATCAGCCCTATCTATTTTCAATCGATTGAACCCTTTTCAAATTTCCTACGACAGCTCCTTCGATACGAAGTGCCCTGGTCTAAACAATAACAACAACAAAAATAATACCCACATCAATCTTTACCATAAAAATGTCAAGCCTTCCAATCACTTTCGACTATTAAAAAGGGCACTAGACCTTTCGTTTCCAATTGAATGAGCCCTTTTTGAGTTTCTACGACAACGCTTTCTATAAACACCATATATGCCCCCACGGCATAAATTACAGCCCTTACCCTAAGGGCTGTTAGGGTGGTTGTCATCCTTTAAGACCTACTTTCCAGAACTTTCAACTACGTTAAACAAAATGGCTATCTCAAAATTTTGATTGGATGTGTTTGTGGAAATGGTGGGAAACTCTTTCTTGAATTCGCCCCTTGGATACACAATACAGAAATTTCATTAGAGAAATTATGAAAAATTGTAAGTAAGTAACAAACTCTTTTTTGAATTCACCTCTTGGATACACAATACAGAAATTTCATTCAAGAAATTATGAAAAAATTTAAGTAAGTAACAAACTCTTTATTGAATTCACCTCTTGGATGCAAAATATGGGAATTTCATTCAAGAAATTATGAAAAAATTGTAAGTAAGTAACAAACTCTTTCTTGAATTCACCTCTTGGATATACAATATGGAAATTTCATTCAAGAAACTATGAAATTATAAGTAAGTAACAGACTCTTTCTTGAATTCACCTCTTGGATACACAATGTGGAAATGTCATTCAAGAAATTAGGAAGAAATTGTAAGTAAGCAACAAACTCCTTCTTGAATTCACCTCTTGGATACACAATATGGAAATTTCGTTCAAGAAATTATGAAAAAATTGTAGTAAGCAACAAACTGTTTTTTGAATTCGCCTCTTGGATACACAATACAGAAATTTCATTCAAGAAATTATGAAAAATTATAAGTAAGTAACAAACTCTATTCTTGAATTCACCTCTTGAATACACAATACAGACACATCATTCAATAAATTATGAAAATTTGTAAGCAAGCAGCAAATTATTCCTTGATCTCACCTATTAGATGCACACTACGTACATTTCCTTCATGAAATTATGAAAATATTGTCATTAAGTAACACACTCTTTCTTGAATTAGCCACCTGGATACACAATACAGAAATTTCATTCAAGAAATTATGAAAAGTTGTAAGTAAGTAACAAACTCTTTCTTGAATTCACCTCTTGGATACACAATATAGAAGTTTAATTCAAGAAATTATGAAAATAATGTAAGTAAGTAACAAACTCTTTCTTGAATTCCCCTCTTGGATACACAATATGGAAATTTCATTCAAGAAGTTATGAAAATATTGTAAGTAAGTAACAAACTCTTTCTTGAATTCACCTCTTGGATGCACAATATGGAAATTTCATTCAAGAAATTATGAAAAAATTGTAAGTAAGTAACCAACTCTTTCTTCAATCACCTCTTGGATACACAATATGATTATTTCTTTCAAGAAATTATGAAAAAATTGTAAGTAAGTAACAGACTCTTTGTTGAATTCACCTTCTGGATACACAATGCATAAATTTCATTCAAGAAATTATGAAAAGTTGTAAGTAAGTAACAAACTCTTTCTTGAATTCACCTCTTGGATACACAATATAGAAGTTTAATTCAAGAAATTATGAAAATAATGTAAGTAAGTAACAAACTCTTTCGTGAATTCCCCTCTTGGATGCACAATACAGAAATTTCATTTATGAAATTATGAAAAAATTATAAGAAGTGACAAACTCTTTCTTGAATTCGCCTCCTGGATACACAATACAGAAATTTTATTCAAGAAATTATGAAAAATTTTAAGTAAGTATCAAACTCTTTCTTGAATTCACCTCTTGGATACACAAAACAGAAATTTCATTCAGAAAATAACGAAAAAATTGTAAGTAAGTAACAAACTCTTTCTTGAATTCGCCCCTTGGACACACAATACAGAAATTTCATTCAAGAAATTACGAACAATTGTAAGTAAGCAACAAACTATTTTTTGAATTCACCTCTTCGATACACAATACAGAAATTTCATTCAAGAAATTATGAAAATTTTTAATTAAGTAACAAACTCTTTCTTGAATTCACCTGTTGGATATACAATATGGAAATTTCATTCAAGAAATTAGGAAAAAATTGTAAGTAAGCAACAAACTTTTTCTTGAATTCACCTCTTGGATAAACAATATGGAAATTTCATTCAAGAAGTTATGAAAAAATTGTAAGTAAGTAACAAACTCTTTCTTGAATTCACCTCTCTTATTGATCTAGAAATAGGCACGTGATCTCGTACTAGTTGGAGTCGGACCCCCCTCCCTATTATGACTATGAACCTAGTGATTTTTATTTGGCAGTTACCGAATGTGATTCACCATTTGAAAACACTGTATGTGATATTGCTTCATATAGACAGATTGAAACACGTGAATTTCAAAATATGAATGCAAATAGTATCATTGACTATACAAAGAGATATGACAAGTGTGAAGTTGCATTGTACTGTAGAAAATGTGACCTTGACTTTGCAGCCAATCAAGATCAATATACGGTGAATTCAAATAATCAACCAACATTAATGGTTCTCCACAGTTGCCTATACACCGAAGAAGAAGAAGAAATCTAAAAGTGTAGAATAAAGACATACCCATCTTGGCTAGTCAAGCCACTATCTCAAAGTTCAAATGATAGCTCCAATTCGGAGAATAGGACAATGATAAGTGTAGGGGCTAATGTAACCATAAATGATGATAATGGGTTTCAAGAGGTCCTCTCTAGAAGCTCTAAAAAAGAAAAAAATATCCCCAATCAAAAGCATTTCCCCTCTCCCTGCCCAAGATCCTCCCTCCAAAAACATAGGAATTTACCTTAAAATTACTCCCACTACCCCCTTTGAAATAAAAATGATCACTGCAATAAGAGTTGCAATTTTTAAATTGCTAAAATCAATGTTCTCTCTTAATATTAACCGTGATGGATCTCTGCTAATAGCTGTAGAAGATCAGGAATCAGCAGATACAATAATTAACCTAAAATCCCTTCTGAATACCCCAATTATTGCATCTAATTGGAACCCAAAACAATCACCAACAAAATAGTAGTTTATAATGTTCCCCCAGAGATATCTACTCAGGAGTTAAAAGAAGGGCTCTCATATAGGGCTGGAAACACAATCCCAGTTGAGGATGTTACCCAACTTGGAAAACCTAACTCTAATGGCCTAAAAACTAGTAGATCCTTCTTATTTACACTGAAGGATGAAATTGATGTCCCAGTAAAAATAGTTTTATTAGGGCGCACAAACAACACAATGAATATAAGCCTAAACCTGTCCAGTGTCAGAAGTGTTTCAAACTGGGACACACAACAAACAATTGTAATAAAGTTCTATATGAGTGTTGTAAATTTAAAGCTTTACATCCTTAAGAGCTGACAACTTGCAACAACACTCAGCCTACATGCATCAATTGCAAAGGCCCAAATGAATCTACAAATAAATTATTATGCCCTATATACAAGAAAAGAGCTCTAACACTCCAAATATCAACAAAAAAGGCCATCCCATACCCCTTTGCAGCAATGGAAGCAAATGCTGCCCAGAGATACCAAATAAAGCCTGTAATGAAACCAACCAAAACCCCCGAGTCAAATGCCCCCAATGCATCAAGTACCCCATATAAACACCATCTTCTAAGCCCTCTAGCTCAAATCCCTATCAGAAGGAATCACCAAGCCAACAAGCCTCCTTATCCGGTAAGATGAGGTCAGCCTGGCCCCCCTCCCAAGAAGAAACAAACCAAAAACACAACCAGGAATCAATCCCTTAACCGACAAACAGGATGCACAACCAAAAATGCAATCCCCAAATATTTGCTTATTCATTCTAAACTGTAATGCAGTTCAGGCCATGAACATACATCAACTACAGAAAACAAAAATTATTGCAGAATTGGCAAAAATCTACATCCCAGATGATATGCTCATTCAAGCAAAAAGAGATCTTGCTTTACTTTTAACAAAGCTGAACATTAATACTCAGATGTATGAAGAAGAAATCAGCCATACAACATTTATGCTCCAATGGAATATAAGATCACTCACAAAAAATAAGCTAAAAGAACTAATATCATTTATGAATAATAATTTGATTAGTATTGCTTGCCTCCTGGAAACTCATTTAACCCAAAATCAACAAATTAAATCTCTGGGATATACTATCCTGAGAAAGGATAGATCTTCAGAGAGAAAAGGAGGTGGGGTAACTTTATTAGTTAATAATAATATAAAATTTTGTGGCATCAATTTTCCAGATTTTGCAAATGATGTTGATGTAGTTGGTATCAGTGTTTGGCTGAATAATTTAAAAACCTACATAATAAGCTTTTATAACCCTAATGGCCAAACTACAGATGCCAAGGATTTCTTTAATTATATAAATAATTCTAATATGTTAAAAAATATCATTATTTGTGGTGATTTCAATGCCCACAGCCTTTTGGGGGGAATAAACCAGCAAATAAAGCTGGTAAATTCATTGAGCATATGACTTCAAATAATAATGAATTAGCTGTTGCTACCCCTCCAAACCTAAATACATATTTCAACCCCAAAAGTGGCATATTCTCCACAATTGACCTACAAATTGTGTCATTAAATTTTTTGAACAAAATTTACATAAATAAAATTGATAGTCTATGTACTGACCACTTTGCTATTGGTTGCTCCCTAAATGAACCTTCTGAAACTTTATCTCATACCTCCAAGTATGTCAACACTAAAGCAAATTGGTCTATGTTCCAAAATAAGCTAAATGATGAAATTACAAGTTTCACCCAAAGTTCATGCATTTCTGACACAACAGTTGACAAACATGCTGAAGCCTTGACATCTTTACTAATAAATACAGCTAATCATGCTATCTCCAGGACAACATCTAAGAAAGATTCCCTAAACAAATTCCTAAAGCATGGTGGACAAATGAGTGCCTAAATAAATGGAGGATAAAAAAGGCAGCTAGGACAGAATTCATAAAAAAACCATCACCTACTACAAATTTAAAAAAAATTACAAGCAGGACCTAATATAAAAAGGACTATAATAGATGCTAAATATAAATACTGGAATAATTTTGCAAATAATCTCTCCAGAGAAACGCATGAGCCAATTATACATAAAGTCATAAGCCACATCTGTGGGAAAAAGGCTTCCCCCAGCCCACTCCTGTATAAGCTTATACATAATAATACCCATTAAGATAATGATAATGAAAAAGCTAAACTGTTTGCAACTCTTTTTGTTAATAAGCTAACATCAAATAATCAAAACAAACTGTCCACAATTCCTATGAACCCAAGTTCCTACCAACCACGGCCAGGCTCCGAGTGCATAACTAATCCATTTTCAATCCAGGAATTGAATAATACAATACATCATATTAGAACCAAAACTAGCGGCAGCTATGGCAATATACACTCTACATGGATAAAGAATCTCACACCTTCATACAAACAAGAATTGCTAAATTGTTATAATCACGCTTGGGCATCTTCTAGGTTCCCCAATATATGGAAATGTTCGTCCCTCCTACCAATCCAAAAGAAAAATAAACCAAAAGATAACCCTGAGTCTTATAGGCCCATAATGATTACTCCTGTGATGGGGAGAAATAATGGAGAAAATGATCTATCACAGACTCCTCTGGTTTGTTGAAAAAAATAATATGATCCTTCACACTCAAACTGGATTCAGGAAACACCACTCCTCAACAGATGCTTTCATTTTGCTAAAAAATGCAATCAATGAATCTTTCTCAAAAAATAATGTCCTAGTTGCAGTTTTCCTAGATTTTGAAGGGGTATATGACAATGTGAACCACCAAATCCTTTTAATCAAACTTGCAAACCTTGGAGTACCCCTAAGCTAGTATCTTTTATTAAATCCTTCATAGAAGTGCGAAGTTTCATCGTTTGTGTTGGTTCAGCCTCTTCACCCCAAAAGACAATAACCAAAGGCCTACCTCAGGGAGCAGTCCTCAGTTGCCTCCTATTTGCCCTATATCTGTGGGACATGATGCTGCCCCACACGAATCTACAATATGCTGATGATCTAGTGCTATGGTCATCTGGCAACACCTTTCAGATAGCACAGTCAAATCTGCAAAAGTCACTTTTCCAGTTTGAAAAATTCTCTCAACATTCAGATTTACCCATTGCACCCACCATTGCAAGTCAAAAATAATCCAATTTCATTGGAAGCGAAACCATGTTAATGCAAAACTAACTCTAAATAAAACAACTATTCCAGAAGATAATCATACTAATTACCTAGGTCTCATGCTTGACCAAAAACTTAATTTCCACCTCCACATTTCAAACACAATAAAAAAATGCTATAGAAAAGCAAATATACTAAAAAGACTTCTTTCCACAACCTGGGGTTGTAAGGAGAAAAGCTTACTCCAGTTTTATAAATCATATATAAGACCCCATATTGACTATGGGCTCATCGTCTATGGTGCATGTGCAAAGACCCAGATGCAAAAAATTGAAACAACACAAAATGATATAATACGTCTCATATTTGGTCTTAGGAAACCCACAAGCTTTCTCTTGACAAAACATCTTACGAAAATTGAATCAAATAGCTCACACACACTACATAATTGGTTAAGAAATCCAGCCATGTAAAGAAGCATTGCAGATGAGTATGCCAATATTCAGAAGAAGTTCCCCATACCAGCAAAGTCTATTGCACCCACTTTCCCCCGATCCCCACCATGGAATTAGTCAAGTCCCCTAAAAAATAATGAGTTCTCAAAGTGGAATAAAGATTTAACCCCCATTGCTTTTGTCCAGAAAAAATTTGCAGAACTTAATACAATTACCTATAAAAATCACTTCCAAATATTTGTTGATGAATCAAAAATGAATGAGAAGGTTGCCAGTGGTGTTTTACTTCCTCACCTGAAAATTGCAATGGGTGAGAGATTATATAATAATTTATCTATAATGTCTGCTGAGTTAAATGCCATAATCATGGCATTAGAACACCTTAAAGAAAACCAACCTTTGATTGCAAATTCAAATAATATTATCATATATTCCGACTCTCTATTAAGCCTTGAGTTGCTGGCCTCAGCTCCTCAATATAAGTTGGACATTGACACTTATCATTGTCTCAGTATTATTGATAATCTTGCTTGAAGTGGCATAAAAAGTTATTTTCAGTACATTCCTAGCCACTCTGGCATAAGTGGTAATCATCAGGTTGATGAAATAGCAAAAAATGCTATAAATATTGACCAGCCAAGTGGGAGACCAATCCCAATTAGAGATATTTACCGATGGAGGCTATCAGATATTAATTTTAATAAGATTAATCCTATCCTTTCCCCCTTTCCCAATAAGTATCTTTCTAAAATTTATCATAGAATTCGTACTGGAACAAATGGACTAAAATTCCTTGCATTCTCATATAAGTTTTCTAATTCAAGTGGTTCAATTCCCCTGTCCCCTCTTTGAAGGCATTGTAATATGAATAATGAAACAATTGACCATTGCCTATTTGAATGTAATATGCTGACGTCTGCACAACATACCTTGCTTTGTAAACTGTTAAAATGCTTCAAACACCGCATAATCTCATTATCAGCCAAGAGCCTAGCCAACTGTACCTGCACACAGAGCACAGAAATCGATATCTATCATCTTATATTTGAACTCCTTGAGTCAAAAGATCTACTGAAAGATATCTGAGAATATCTAATAAATAAGAGACAACCAAGACAGTAGCTCTGTAACCCACAGAGTGAAGCAAAAAGAAGAGGGCTAAATAGTATCAACTGAACAGCCCGCCTGCTGTGAATTAGAAGAAGAAGAAGACATTGTTGTTGTATACATTTTTTTTTATTAGAAACAAATTCACATAAATTTTTTAAGCACTTCACTCGTATGGCACTAAAATCAATATTATACAGATCTGAGAGGATACTTTCCACCATAAATTCGTTTAGACGTGGATTGCCTACGTAAATGTTGAAAAACTACTTGAAAGTACAACTGTGACATCTGAACACGAACTATACTAGCACATGAAAACCGCAACTTTTAGTCGTCAGATCCTGCACTCTCTTTCGATTTCGAATAACAGTTGTCACACAGCTTTCAATATAGCTGTTGGTGTTTGGAGTGTAAAGTGCGTAAGGTAGGCCGAGAGGGTCAAAAAATTAAATAGTCTTTGACGTTTGAAAAATGTACAGCCAATGGCCGGTCTTCACACTCGACGAGCTGCTATTAACAATGATTAGGGTATTGTTTGCACTTTGAATTTTTCCAAGGAAGCCCAAGGGTAGACAATGGGATCTGTATTTGGACATGAAGGGGTCCATATTAAATACATTAATTATTTGACTGGTGTTCATGGTGCAAGGTCTAGTAAAACACTGCCTTCGGGGGTGATTTCCTAATAGGTTTCAAATTGATTAATGAGATTAGTGCAATACTCTCAATGGGTTGGCAAATGTACACTCTAAACGCACACTCTCCGCTCGTACTACTCATATCCTGGGTGCCAGACAGGTCTAATACAATGATACTATGTGTTTTATCGAACATTTCTTCGATTATACCATTTTCAAATAGTTGTGAATCATGATCTAGGGTTTGCATTCTGCACTCATACAATGTCCTATTGGATTTATCAAAAGATAGATTGTAAAGTGGGATTCCATTTACTTTGCAGACAAGAGATGAAGGCCCAACCATCTCAAATTTATGTGGGCAGCCAGTCCACGATCCTATGCACTAGGGCTTTTTACACATATCAATGCCAATTTTGACGGAATTTCTCCATTGATAAAGGATGAGTCGGTGAAGGTGCGTGAGCCTGTGGCAATATGACGTTGATTGGTGATTGTATGAGGAACAAGTATTTTAATATTATTTAGACCGGTTCTCAATTTTTCCACTGCCGAAGCAACAGAACTCATAACCTGCTGCATTCGTACATGTAGTATTGCCGAGATGAGAGAGAGAGTCACATCAGGAATGGCAGGAAGCTCCTTACGTAAAATGAAATTGGATGGAGCAAGCGTCAATTTTATATCCAATTTAATATTTGGGGGTAGCCATTGGGGTAGATTAAATATTTCATGATATATTTTTCCAACTGGATTTAATTCACTAGTTGTAGCATTTTTAAGTGCATCTGTACTATTACTATCAGTAATATATTCATATCCATTGGAAGTGCCTCTCAATTCCTTGTATGACATGGGTGTCATCAACATGAACTGCATACAGCTTGTATAATTTTAGAGATTGTTGCTTGTGCTCACCAAAGTGCCATTTATGTAAACACTGATTTTACGAAATAAATTATGTAATATACAATTTTCGTAGGATATTCCATCAGCAGGAACTGTAATGTTTACTATGTAGTGTTAAGGGGTTTAATCTGTATACCGATCGCGCCAACTGCGCTGTTAAGTTTTAAAGCTGTGAACATGCACCTTATCAGTTCTCCGATCGCGCCACTTGTAACGCCAAAGATTTTGTCATCGAGGACTGCGCCACAGCAATGGGGAGTAAGGTAAATGGGTGACCGCGCCACTCTCAATCTTAGAGAGAAAATAAAATGTGTAGCTACAAAAGAGTAACCTCTTTTCATCGAGTTATATATATATATATATGTATATATATATATATATATATATATATATATATATATATATATATATATATATATATATATATATATATATATATATATATATATATATATATATATATATATATATATATATATATATATATATATATATATATATATATATATATATATATATATATATATACGATTTAAAATGTTCACTACATTCACTGGTAATCATTAAAACATTTTCACTGGGTTTGTTCGTTATATAATTCTGACAATAAGTTATCGAAGTTGTTTTTCAAAACTCTTTTTTATCAAAACTATTAAAATGTGACATGTTTAAATTCACACCTATTTCACTACCTTACGTGTATCTTAGCGTACTCACTCCTTCTGTTGTAAATTATGGTCTTCACTGGTAATCATTAAAACATTTTCACTGGGTTTGTTCGTTATATAATTCTGACAATAAGTTATCGAAGTTGTTTTTCAAAACTCTTTTTTATCAAAACTATTAAAATGTGACATGTTTAAATTCACACCTATTTCACTACCTTACGTGTATCTTAGCGTACTCACTCCTTCTGTTGTAAATTATGGTCTTTCACTCCTTTCGTCTTGGCAAAACTTTTAAAACACTTACAATATAGTTTCTTCACAGAACAGTTCGAGCATGGTTATGTTCATCTTGGACGAAACGCTTTCTCTAATTGTCAAACGGGAAATGATACTCCCAGGTACAGGTTGGTGGAATTTTGATATCAGAGTTCATTCTCACCTGCTGTTTTGGATAGTTCATAAGGTGCCTTATCATTAAGGGTTTGAACACTGGGACTGCGTTGATAATAGATGGGTTGATTTTCTTCTCAGCATATCGATTTCGGGATACTTTAAAGTACATAGAGAATGTAATTCTCTTATAATTAATTGTTCGTTTGTGCACTTAGACATTAAGTTCTCTTATAAAATTGTTCGTGCATGGCTTGCGTCTATTAACTTTTGCGGTGATTCCTTGGTTAATCACAGGGGAATTGATGTTTGGATTTGGAATGGGGCAACATCAAGCTTTAGTGACTCCTTCAACATATCGTCTTTAACTTGTGGGAGTATATTGTCACTGATAGGTTAGTGACTGGGGTTAATTTTGGTTTCTGTAATTCAGTGATTGGTTTCCAGGTCCATTTTCAGAAATTATCTCGTAACATGTATGGGATAACCGAGATATGAACTTTTTGCATTTGATAGAGGTGATAGGATGGATTCCGACAAATGGTCTGAAGGAATTCGGTGCTTCAATCTGTGACGCAAAAATAATCTTTCGTTCCATCCAATATCGTAAACATACAGTCGTATGGTATATGGGACCTTAATGAATATCAAGGGTTACATTGACGTGCTCATATCTTGTACTGGTCGATGGGTTTCTCAGGATTTATGTGTTTATATAGTTCGATAATGCACTGGATACTGAGATTCAAATACAGTGTTACCTGATACGTAATATGGTTTATGGTCGAGGAAACAACGATCAAATGGTAACTGTAATCTTCGTAGACGAAGCTAGGACGAAAATTGCCTGGAATCTATGGTGAGTACTCTTCGTTGGTTGAGGTATGATGAAAATAGATGCTACTAGGTTGTATCTGCACTAGAATATGCATTGTAATGATCGATTTCCAATATGTCATTCCACTTCCTGTAATAAAATTAACGAGGTAGAATCACACGTTCTTTAAAACAAGTCGTCATAATACATAATAAGCAATATAATAGGTTACATTTAATGGTTAACGTTACGCTACAAGGCAATATTAAGCAAATGCTAATGTTAATGCACATGTATTTATTTAAAAAAATGACATTGTTACTTTAAATAAGGTCTCTTATTATTTTCCTTAGTATACCTTATTACACACGCTTTATCTTAATCTTCTTCAACACTTATTTAATTCTACATTAGATTTAGAATAATCATTTATACATGAGTTACACTACATCATTTAGTTTGAGGTCTCAGTTTACAACATATTTCATGCCTTCATTGTTCACGCACGTCCGTGCTATTTAAGAAATACATGTTGCGGCGTCGTAGCCGCACGGTTTTACGTAAACGACACTTAAAATGAGGGAACTAGACATGGCAAGGACAAGTGGAGACCTCTATACCCACTCTTTTCTAATGTCTTCCCCTTTTCTTGGCTTAGACGTTCTCATGGGGTTCCGTGTTTAACTTCTGCATTTCAGCTGTTTCCTCGTGTTCTTCCTTTGGGTTTTGCCTTCTTAGTCTCAAAAATCTTCCATAATTAAAACTCAGTAAGGTTCTCATGGTCAGGGAAATCACGAATACGAAATATACGGTCAGTAGTATGTTCCACCAAAAATTGGTTGAGAATAATCCGTATCTATTATCCACGTACGTTAATCTCTGGTCTTCATTAGTAAATAGGGGGATCTGGGAGTCTAATGCTTCTCTTATCTTTGTAAGCGGTAATGCCCCTTTATTCTTTTCTATTTTGGACCATATTGAGGTTTTCATTTCCTCACTTTCTGTATTCGGAATAGTGTACGACAGGTTGATTGCCTTAAAATTGGTTATTTTAGGACTTATTAGATTTGAGCTTAGGAACTTCAATTCGAATACTATATCATTTTCATTACTATTATCTGTGTCTATGTACATCAAATAGACCAATAGATCGTTCGGAAGCTCTAGGTTTTTCAACGTATTCGATATATATCTCTTATTCGTATTTTCACAAATTATTTTGCGACACAGTTCAACTAAGGAAAGTGGGTTATTTATGACTATTATTACTCTAAAAATTAATTGTATGTGCAACGCATTGCAACATTTTTGTTCGTGTACAGTAATATCAAAACCAAGGAATACTTTGGATCCAAAATTTTCATCTCCTTCAAAAAAGTTTAGTACATATTTTTTAATGTCATTATAATCTCGCACGGTAACTTTGAATGTTTTGGATTTTATTTCAGGGTTTATGCCATCAAAACTCCAGCAATTTTTATACGAACTTTTAAGAAAATTTACTCCATTTAGTAGGTTATACCCTTGATCTATTAATAGTGTAAGGAATAAAAGTGGTAAAAAGCGATTATCACCATTACTATAATTTGGCCACTTTCGGTATTGATTATCGCCTTTCGATTAGGACTTGATTCTGTTTTCACGATCTGAAATGATTAGTTTATAGTTACGTATATTTATACTAATAGTTTTTTGTTTTCAGCAGTATTATTTTTTGTAAGACTATTTGCCATGTACCTTCAGCACGAGAATTTATTTTTTATATATTACACATGTACTGATATATATTGGAAAAAAATTTCCTGTGGTATTTTTGTAACTATACCATTTTTATTCCTAGACAAAGAGTTTTAAATTGTTGTTCCTTTATGACAACAAACTATTAAAATCTTTTTTTCTGTATTTTTAAGGGTATATCAATCTGTCCGGTTTCTTAACCGTTCTACCTGACTGTGTCGTTACTTTTTCTTCTGTTTCTTGGTTTTTTTTTCCTTTTAGGTTTTGCTAGTGAAATAAGATCAAACTTTTTGTATTGTTTTTTTCAAGAATTCTTGCCCTTTTAGTTTTGTTTCTTTCTTGTGTTCGGCCGCTGAAGTCGGTTTTGATTTCCCTATTTCTTTAACTACTATATGGTCTGATTCACCGCCAGACACTTCGGAACTGGTTTCCGATGATTCCGCATTAGAACTGTTAGAGGCGGCACTTCACGTTTTTGAGGTATCACCTGCCCCTCCTTCGTAAATTTCTACTCCTCTGGAAGTAGAAGGTTTATTCTCTAAGTCCTCGCTTTGAGTTTTCAACTCAGGAGATTTGAAAGACTCTTTAGAACTCTGAGAGGAATCAAAAGTTTTTGTGGGGTTCCTCCACTGTTTAAATGCCGTGTCTTCAGCGGGATGGGGCATTTTTAGCACTAGTGTTTCCCTCCATAAAGTCCATTGTTTAGGCTTGACCTTGGACACAGTTATAACATGATATTGTCCTTGCTATTCATCCTTAGGATTTTGATTCCAAGGCAATGTACTTTGCCTCGTTTTTATTGGGAAATTTATTAAAACCAAAGCTTCTCGTAGATTTGTTTTAATTGAATCTTTGGGAGGGGTTTTCCGTACGGTAATACCCGGAGTTTCTACATCTCTTTTCAATTCCTTTAGGAGCGACATGGGTCTCTCTATTGGGGTTGCTGGGGAAACCGTATCATCTGGAAATCCTTTGGGGGGACAAGGGGTCGAAATTCTATCAGGAAAATACTGGTTTTTCTGAGATATCGTATAATCTAATTCTCCTGCTCTCTCCGATGATGAACTTTTTGGGCTTTTTGGTGTTTTTATTCTTCCTGGTATTAGGGATTTTCCTTCAGGAACAACTAGATTTCTTATAGCTAAAAATTCTTCAAAGTTTTCCTCGTCGCTATCATTCTCGAAATAGTCTTGCTTGAAATTAAAGGGTTTTAGATCTGCCAATCTTGATTTATGGAGCTCATTTTCTGCGTCTGACGAATCGGTAGACGAGGGACGCGATACCCATCTTTCTGGAAATTTTGCTCTTTTTATTCGGCTAACATGTGCCTTGTAAATTCTTCCACTATCGGGGTTCACCCTTTTAAAGGTATAATCGTTATCGTACTTTTTGACTATTTTGTACGGTCCAGAATATTTATTGGAAAATTTTTTGCCTTCCGTCTTTCCCTCGTTCAATATGCAAAAGTAATCTTCTATCATAAAATCTATGTTCCCTTTGACTCTGTGTAGGTTTCTTAACTCTTGGTTTATTTTACATGTTTACAACTCTTGCCTAACTATTTTATAAGGTTTCCTCATCCTATTTATGAACTCTTGTTTGTAATCCTCTGTGTTATTGCAAAATTGCCGGGACTGAATAATCTCTTCATACAGGATTCTAAAATCACAACAAAAAATTAAGAACAAAAAGTTTTATTTGGCTATTTCTGAATAAGTAGTTTTGCTTATTCTAGTTAAACAAATTAGGAATTAATCCCAGTCTTTCTTACTTTCTTTTGTATAAGTTTTTAAGACAATCAAAAAAATTTTGTGACTATGTCATATTTCAATATTATCCTGTGGATGGTAAGCGGATGTCGTCATTATATCTCTATCAAGAGATAACATTACGTCCTTTGTTAATTTTGAAACAATAATCTTTCCCTTATAGCTTATAAACTTGTTCTGAATGACAAACTTATAAAATAATTGTACTGAAACCTTACTCGTGGCCTAAGCGCCTTGATTCTTTAATGCTTTCGCAAAAGTAAATCCGGAAAAGTCAGCTATAAATGAAAGAATACAAGTATGGCCTCTGGTGGAAACAGGTAAGCCTCCACTGGTTCCATATAAATCAAATGAGACAATATCAAAGGGGAATCTTTCTACCGGGACTCTTCCCATTGGGGGGTTAGGATAAGCTTGTTTTTTTTCTTAAATTACACGCTTCGCATGTACTTACAAAGTCTTTAAGTTTTTTTACTGCCGACGGCACGTAAAAATATTGTTTTAATTTATGGAAAGTTTTCGTTATTCCTAAATGTCCACCTATATCTGAATGAAAATATTCAAATGCAGGTATTATTAAGTTTTGGGGAAATACAGGTATTATTGACGTTTGGTTTATATTTGCCTCAGCAGTCACGTTTCTGCATAGTATTTCTTCATCAAGATCATAGTAAATATTATCTATTTCTTAACTAAGAGTTTTGAATTTATCTGATAACACATCATTATTCACAAAATAATTAATAAGTGCTAAACACATTTTGCCCTCTTTTTGATTTCTTTTTATATTTTCTAAGGACAAGGGACAACAGTTATCCTTATTTCCTTTTACTGTGTCTTTGTCTTTGTTTTTCTTACATTTATGTTTACTCTTAGTATTGATAGCGTTAACTTCATTATCCTCGGCTTCCGATGGTATATTATCTGGGAATCTACACAAAAAGTCACAAGCTGCATTTTGTTTACCTTTTAAATATTCAAATTCATAATCTAGATCTTGGATTTTCATAATCCATTTGGCTAGAATTTCCGTGGGGTTCTTAAAAGTGCGCAGGTACTGCAAGCTTTTATGGTCTGAACATAGCATAAATTTTCTACCAATTAAATAGTGCCTAAATTTGTCCAAGTGGTGGATTATAGATAATAATTCTAAGTTTGTGGCGGAATAACTACTTTTGCCTTTTGATAAGGTTCTAATCGAATAGAATATAACTTTTTCTATTATTTTTTGTTTAGGCGTTCCCTCTAGAGGATTAGGGTTTTCTACCGGGATTATTTGCGAAAGAATAGCACCAATGCCCTTCGAACTTGCATCAGTTGTAACTACAAATTTTCCATTCTCGAAATCAGGCAACGATAATATTGGTTCCAAAGTGAGTGCCTTTTTGAGATGGTCTAGAAAAGTTTGAGCTTCCTGGGACCAGGTAACATTTTGGGAGTTCCCTTTAGTTAATTCCGTGAGGGCTTTCGCAATTTTGGCGTAATTGTGCACGAATTTTCTGAAGTGACCAGTAAGACCTCTTAGAATTCCTCTTAATTCTTTCATAGTTCTAGGGGGTTTGAGGGTTTCAACACATTTTATTTTGTCTGGGTCTGGGGATATCTCTCCTTGCGTCACCACTACTCCTAAAAATTTAATTTTAGGTTGAAATAAATTTAATTTTTTCAGGCCGGCATTTTAAATTGCCCTCTCTGAATTTCTTGAACACATTAGCTAATGTTGCTAAGGGTTTTTCAGCGTTTTCTCCTATGCATATGACATCATAAACAAAATGAATGATATTCTTTAATCCTCTTAATAGATGTAATAAGGGTCTACATAGCGTGCTTGAACTGGTCTTAAGTCCAAAAGGTACTCTTAAGTATTCGTAGGAACCACATTCAGTTATAGAAAAGGCAGTTTTATGGACATCTTTTTCGGCTATTTTCACTTGGTGGTAACCTTGGGTAAGATCCAAAGAAGTAAAAATTTTGTTTTTGCTTGAGATAGAGTCAAGGATTTCATCTATTCTTGGTAAAGGAACTTTATCGCTAACTACTTGTTTGTTAAGGGCTCTATAATGTACTACAAGTCTTAGATGACCATTCTTTTTTGGTACCAAGATCACTGGTGCGGAATGCGGACTTATACTGGGGTGTATAATCTCATTTTTTTCTAATTCATGAATTTTATTTTTTAACCACTCTTTGTGCTTATACGGTACACGATATGGCTGTTTCGCGACAGGATTACCGGTCATTAGAATTGAATGTTCATAAAACGGTATCAGTCCGACGTCATCTTCACATGCGGAAAACACATCTTTGAAATTCCATTATAATTCGCATAATTTTTTCTTAAGTTCTAAGTCCGTAATATCATTCATATTAAATTTTTTTAAGAATTGCGATTTAGTTAAAGGGTATTTGTTAATTGAGGTTTTAATGCCGTTAACTAGGTTTATTTTGTAATTTTCCCACCTATCTAAATAATTATCCGAGATAAATTGTATTTTAACTAAACATGTTCACTTTTTTATTGTAATTGTAGCATTTTATTGGTTATTAGTTACCCAAATAAAACCTTCTCCTTCGTCGTAAGATATAATCTATTCCTCGCATAACAGATTTTCAGGAATTTCATTCCACGGGATCGCGAGCCATATTTCGGATTTGCTATCCATTGGTTCAATCATCTGTGATATTTGAATTCTTTGCATCTTTTTGGGAGGTACTTTTTTTTCCGTGTTGCGAATCCATAATATTTTTCTTTATTTTCATTGTCTACTAAATTTAGACTGGTGCTATCCGCCAATAACAATGGCTGCGCCTGAACCGCATTGGGGTTCCCTACTTTTTTCCATAATGCCAGTATTTCCTAGATTTGATTCGACCTATATTGTCGCATATCTCCTATTTTTATTTTTGCAGATTCAATCCCCATATTATTTGAATTTACTTCATTTCTGCAATGTCTCTCAGAATAATTAAACAAATATCTGATTTTGCCATGTCCTCTTTGTAGCGAGACATGAGGTTCAAAAGATTGTGACATTATACCGCCAGAAATTTTATTTACTGTTACATTCTCTTCGTAACCTCTGTTACAATTTCTTAAGGTAGAAATTCCTTCCCCTACCTTAGCCGGGTAGACAAGCCTTTCGTTTGCTACGTCTAATATTACTCTATTGGACCTTGAAAAATTTGCATCGATGATGGCTTCATACGGGAAATTGTCGCATATTATAAAGTTTGTCGGAAAAATTCTATTATCCCTTTTTACGTATTGGCGAATTGAACCTTTTGCATCCAATTTATGCCCACTTACGCTAGTTAAATTTGGATTATTATCATTTTTCCGTCGCCTAATATGCGGAGACAACTTATTAAATACGCCTGAGTTTATGATATTAACCGTGGCACCAGAGTCAATTAAAGCCTTAAGGTAGACATTTGCCACACAAAAATCATTAAATATAGGTAACTTATTATTACTATCACTAAAGGACGGTACTATTATTGGGTTGGACCTATAAAATATTCTGGGCCCCTTCTGGGTCCAATTTATTCTTCTGAGGGGCCTGAAACATTTCTCTGAAGATTTATTTTATACGTCGGTGTCTGCAGTAGAGATTCCGATATGTCCTTGGAACCTCTAGTGAATTGATTTACATTTGTTTGTCGATTTTGCCATGTATTATTACGATAGTTTAGATTTCTTACGCCAGTGCCGGGTGCTGGCGTCAACTGCAAATGCCGTTGGCTTGAAAAATTTGCATATCCTGTCGGCAAATTTTCGGGATTTCTATATGCCATTCTTGCACCATATTGGTTTTGACGAGTATTTGGGTTTTCGAATCGATAATTATTTTGTCTATTGGGGGGAGGGTTATACAAATTCTATTGGTACGCATTGTGAGATACTGATTGGCGCAATCTTCCCTGGCTATAGCCTTGTGCACCACTGGTACTAAAATTTGTTCTTCCGAACAAATGGCTGCCATAGTTTTACGTATTACCGACGGCAATCCTTGGTGTGCGATTAGGGACATAACGGCGCTCTCTAGCGATATGCCCAGGTCGATTACAGTTATAGCATCTTACAATTGTGGAATTATTTCCATAATTGATTGGTTTAATTGGCTGAAAACGTACTGTTTTCTGCCTATTTGGTTCTTGCGTTCTATTTTTTTGTTGCACTGGGGAGTTATCCCTTGAAAAGAAATTAGGAGAAGCTTGATCGCCCTTTAAGGTCAGGTTTGCGTTTGATTCGCCTAAAATATTTATTTTTATTTTACTGTGATTTGCCACCATCGTATCAATTTCGATCATTCGACCCACTTCCTTAACTGCAAGGTCCAGCGCTTGGATGTTTTTGGATATTACCATTCTCTATAATTTTGGGGGTAGCCCTTGTAAAAAGGCGTGTAGTGTGATTTTTTATACAATTCTCCTGAACCTTTTCCGAATTTTGCTTCTACTGAAAATCCGTATATTGTGAAGATATTCTCTTATATTCTGTGTATGGTCAAAGCATACCATTCCGTGTTTTAATTTATTAGTTGAACTAATTTCGATGAATCTATCTTTGAATGCCGTTAACAATTTTTCCATTGTATTTATCGGCAAGCTGTTCTCATCTCCTATAGTATTTTCAATTTGCTTTAGGAAGGTTAAGGCCTGCCCTGTTAATCTTAGTAGGAGCATACCGACTAACGTTTTTAGCTCTGTTTTTGTTAATTCTACAAACTGGGCCAATTGGATATTAAATTTGTCGATATCTGTTTGCCCATCATATTGTGGAAGAGACCTTGTTATCTCTACATTCTTTGCGACCAACTTTTGCGCCATTAATAGTTCGCTTAATTCTTCTGACATTTTTGCGTTTGAACAACTCAAAATAAATTTATTTTTTCACTTACCCTATTTGGGGGAGGCTATTTTCTCCTATGAGATATTTTAAAGGGTTTTCCTATGATAGCTTAGCGGTTATAGGCCTAATCACTTTTTCTTATAAGTCTGTATCTCTCCAATGATATAAATTTAAATTACGAATTTTGTAGCAGAACTAGCTCGCATGTTTTCCTTCAAGTTTACGACCGCGCCAAATGTAATGTTAGGGGTTTTAATATGTAATGTTAGAGTGCTTAATCTGTATACCGATCGCGCTAACTGCGCCGTTGAGGTTTAAAGCTGTGAACTTGCACCTTATAAGTTTTCCGAACGCGCCACTTGTAACACTAAGGATTATGCCATCGAGGACTGCGCCACAGCAATGGGGCGTAAGGTAAATGGGTGACCACGCCACTCTCAATCTTAGAAAGAAAATGAAATGTGTAACTACAAAAGAGTAACTTCTTTTCCTCGAGTTATCTCCAAATCAGATTCCTTAGGGAGCGCTGCCTATGGAATACAATTGAACTAGTTATCTACTCTGCGATGAGATACGGGCATATAATAAGAACAAACACACATAGTAAAGTAATGGATTTATTGAACTTATATTTCAGGTGTACAACAATGTATGTATATGAGCAAGGCTTCACTTCGGTAGGAACATAATGTCTGTAATCATAATGCCTGGGTTCTGCATAATATTAATAACAATAATGACTGAATTGCAAATGCCCCGAAAAAGACTTTTCCAACACTATAAGACGCTATTCTTGATTCTGCGCGCTAAGAGCTATTTCACGATTCACCCAACTCCTTGGAGGGCCCGCTACCTCGTAATTATGTTTGCAAGCTAAACTCATTATGCTAACTACCCATACAATAATTTGTTTTTAATATTTTTGATGATTAAACATTCATACTGCTATAATAACTTAAACTTCCTCTGAACATTGTATCTAGTGATTTTTTTTATTGCCAAGCATCTTCGCAAAATTCAAAACCGATTAGCGTCGATGTATGGCTGAGACTAAAATGCAGTTTTTCTTTTGCCGATTAAGAAGTTTTCTTTTTGATGCGGGATTTAGACTTAATTAGGGGAAGTTTAATTTATGTCTGAATTATCCTTAGAAGGAAAGAATTTTATTTTTTTTTATTATAAAAATATCACATATTACTCACGGTACAGAACTGGCATTCCATTGTCGGATTTTTGGACTTTCATTTGTAAATCTATAAATGTCGAATACACGTCCATAAAGTAGTCTTCATTTGAATAAATTTGAAAGTGGATATTATCAGAGAGGGGTTGTTGTCGATAACATTTTTCATAGTATCCATGTTTTACACTCACATCAACATTTTCAGCATTGAATACATTTAAAGATGAAGTGATTGAAGGTTGGGAATCCTTATGCGGTAGATATGCCATTGTTGAGTCTATGAAAAGAAAACCCTGTTTCGATCTAACAATTCTCTTCCTGAGGCTTCTTCTTCTGTTCACTGTACGTGTCGTCTTTTTCCTTCTTTTCTTTGACTGGGGTGATGTCTTTCGTTTCTGAGCTGTGTAGAGGCTGATGAGTGGTTCACTGTTTCTCAAACTTTGTAAACCTTTTCCATTTTGTTGAGATTTCAATTGCTCGCCAAGGGTTCTTGCACTGGACCTAAGATTTTCCGAAGCACTTTTTTTAAAATCTTTGCCAGAGATCCAATCGTACAGTGTAGTGGATACAAAATCTGTCGCACCCGGTACAATATATTTTCTAGCCAGAGGTGGGGCAGAGCGAAACAGCTTAGAAAATCAACTGCCAAGACCATAGCCATACATTGATGAACGACCTTTGTAATAGTCCATTCCATTGTCCAACTGTCTTGGGCCAAGAGTATTAACATAGCAGTCAATATGAGGACAAATGAATACCGCTTTTCTATTAGACACCTTGTTTTTGAACACCGACAACGATGGATCGAAAATAGCATGTAATTACAGCCAAACCTTTTGATATTGCTAGGGGATCACCTAATTCAGTTCTTAGTGTTAACTGGCAGACTTCCAAATAGGAAGTGTTTACGGGGATGTACTGAAGATGCTTTTTATGGTAATGATGAATATTTTCGTTATTGGTTTTTGGTTGAAGAACTCGTAGGAGGGGAACATTGCTATTGCCAACTCTGGATGTTTCAACAAATGAAGCTTAGAGAAATATACAAGTTTCCGTGGAGAAGGCTGATGGGTAGTCAGCAAAAATAAAATTATTGTCTCCAGCACTTTTACCTTTGATTATAATGAGCTTAAACCCAAGAGAACATTTTTAATTGTCATCGAGAATAACCTTTTCATCGGCAATGGGCAAACTAATGTATATCTTACCCTCTTCCTTTAAATAGTTGAAATTGAAGGCTCCTTTTTTACGATCGGAAACTTTTTTATTGATAGAACGACATAAATCATTCCTACAGGTGAGTTCTTCGTATGGTAATTCAACATAATAATCCGTCCAATTGATCATTTGAATTTTATGCTTTTCGCTATCGGGTGGTGGGTATTCGCGATCTTTTCTCAGAATACCATAAGTATTTTTGAGAATACAGTCGACAAGAGCCACTTCATACGCGCCGTCGGATTTGATAGTGGGAGAGAGTTTCGACCAAAAATTACTCGTTTTATTCAAATCATTATAGAGAGGGTTGAAGACACTGGACATGAATGTCACATAGAAATCATTCAGCATTGTGAATGTCTTCAACTGCAACCTAAGAATCAAAATCAGAATTTTATCGTAGCCAACGAACAAGCAACTATCTCTTGCCCTTGCGAGTACGGCTCTATAATATCTTTTCAATTTGATAAATTTTACTACTGTTTCCAACTTTTTGTAGTTCAAATTCATAAGAACCGCTGAAGATCTCATCATCTTTGGTGTCTCGCAGCCGATATGTCCTGGGTTCAGTGTCTAAGATTTTGGACACTATAAAAAGTTCAGTGCTCAATAAATAATCCCCCTTTTCAAAAATATTGGTGGTTCTATTAATTCAAACAGTATCACCAACATTGAATTTTTTCTTCACAATTTTTGTTGTTGTTTTTTTCACTGGAATATTGCTTTAGAAAAGTGTCAAATGTATTTTCACTGCAATGAACTTCCTGAGGGCTAACACCGGACAGGGATCGATGTGGTCGTTGGTTATATATTTGCACGATTTTATCTAAATCATGAATAAAAGCAGCAGTATTTTTCAGCTTGCAATATCTCAAATTAATAGACAAATTGTTTTTATCAATCGTTCAGTCAATGCAGCCTTTATTGGACTGTGGCTATGATAGAGCTATAAATTATATTCCAATAGAACCTTTTGCATATGTGAATTAACAAATTCACTACCGCGGTCACTTTGAATTTTTCTATAGCAATCATGTTCAAGGATACTTTCTGAAAAAGTCTTGGCAATTCCAACACATTCACCTATCCATACCGTTACCGAGAGGTTCCGGAAAAGTTTTATCCCCTTTATTTTGGCGCACCTAAATAATCCCTGAACTATGCTCTGTACCAAAATTAACTCCTCCGTCCCTTATTTTAGTTGTTGTGTATGTTCACAATAATCATGCCTCATTTTTTTTTCTCTTTATCTTTGTCCTTTTTATTTTCCCTTTTGTTGATACTTATTTATGTTAAATTTCTTTTCTGACCTTTAATTTAAAATTAATTTTTTTTTTAATTGTATTCCTTTCTTTAATTGTAAATGTTTCTTTTGATAACTAATTTGGCTTGATTTTAAGTGTTTTTTTTTATTTTATGTATTTGACCTTGAACACGATTTCGGCAATGTTTTTCTTCTTGACTGTGATTTTCTTTTATCCCCCACCCCTTCTTCTTCGATTCTTCTGTTTCTATTCTAGCCATTTGTTAAATTCTTACCGAACATTTTTATGCTCTATTGGTATTTCTTTTCTTGTTGTATTATTTGTTTCTTCGTTTTGCTGTGTCTATTTCTTTTTGACATATTAAGCGAATTTGGCTCTATTAGAGCTTGTGATAGCCTTTGGAAATCTTATCTTATCTTAAAGCCTGAGCAACTTCAACACCTCTCTTTGATCGCCAGGGAATGGCATATGCATAGCGACTAAAGACACTGATGGCCACTAGAACATATTTGTAACGTGTGTTGTGGCGTCTTTGAATCACATCTAGAGTTAAAAGATCAGTTTGCATTATATGCAGAGGGAAAAGGGCTTTAGTTTGTCGAAATTTTTTGCCAGGAAGCCAGCGATTCCGATGCAGAGTGTAACTTGGTTCATTTTCTAAATACTCTTTTGCATTTTTTAAAGTGCTGCCATCTATGTCAAAGGTAACTTTAGAAAAAGTTATGGGGGAGCTTAGACTTCCCACTTCACCAATATTTTCATAGACATGTTTTAAAACTTCATCCATTTTGATCGCAAACACGTAGTGTAATGTCCACTCCCCTTTTGTACACTGGAGGGTGGTGCTTGTGACGGTGATTTGATATTAATACGTCTTCGCTTTTGTCAAGCCGTCATCATTGGTGTTATCAAATCATTGCTGCTGCTTTGAGTGCTAATATTTTCCAAGATTGATTTAAAATCTTATTCTTCCTCTTCTTTTTTAAATGTTGTTGGCGTTGTTAGAGGGCTGCCACCTCTACTATATTCTCTTAATTTCTTTAGAATTTTCTTATTGCCAATAAAAATTTTGGGGAAGTTCGATATATTTAGAAAGGAGTATAGATTACTGTCAAATGATAAAAGTCCTTTACGATTTGTAACCATATCACAAATTACATCAAGTAGCTTTGTCCCTGAATTATAATTCGTTTCCCAGTGCTATCGACTTGAATTTGATAATCATAACCACCATTTTCCAACATGAGATATGTTAATACTCTTTTACTCTGTTCTCAATAGGTCAATGGCAATAGGTTTCCAATTGATGTCACTATGGAATTCAATTCCTTCTCCTTTGATTGTGCTGCTGCAGGATCATGAGGAGATGTTTCATGTTTAGGGCGATCTGTGACGACGGTGGTGGATCTCTCACGATAAGGTCGATGTTTTTCCACACGACGCAATACATCATGAAGTAAAACTAGCTTTTTATCATCGGCAATATTTTCATCATTAATAAATTTGCTTAGATTGTCTTCAAAGTGTTCCATGGTTGAGAGGACAAGTTCTATTGGAGTCAATTTATAGAGTATAGCCATCAAGAGAAAACTGTTTACAAGTCCTGCAATTGTTGGTAGTAAAAGTTTAAAAAAGCTACCGCCCGCTTGAAGGAGACGTTTTATTTTAAAAATTTTTCCTTTGTTTTTGAAAGCCAAGGCACGTACAGTGGAACGATGTTGTTTTGTATGTCGTCTAACACCTTCTGGAAAGTTTACATTGCCCTCAGTTAAATTTAAACAAAGTTCAGACATTAGATTAATAAATTCATTGTCAACGCCATGTTTGAGTCTGGCTTGCCTGAGCGGGGGTTTTGAAGTGCGTAGAACAGAAAATAAATGTCTATTTTCGTGTAGTTTCTTCAATTGCATAATGGTGACTAATAGCCTTTTCTACTGTTCTTCGGAATATATACAGTAATTTCTTTGTCGAAAATATCTGTGACTACACGTAGATCCTCGGGTGTATTCTGATTAAGATCTAGCAAAATGTACCCATAGGGCTAGATCATTGATTCAGCTAGATCATCAATAATCAGCCATGAGTTTGATTCAATACTATTGAAAACATCAAGTCCCCGTAGGAATTGTATTGGCATGGACGTGACCGTGGCAATAGCTTTTATTTGATCGTAGGAATGCCTTCTCCTTTGATTGTGTTATTGCTGCTGCCGAATCTTGAGAAGATGTTTCTTATTGGGGGGGTGGGGATCTTTGACGGTGGATTTCTCACGATAAGGTCTATGTTTGTCCACACGACGCAGTGCATCTTGAAGTAAAGCCAGCTTTTTATCATCGGCAATATTTTCATCATTAATGAATTTGCTTTGATTGTCTTCAAAGTATTCAACTGGTGAGAGAACAAGTTCTATTGGAGTAAATTTATAGGGTTTAGCCATCTAGAAAAAACTGTTTGCAAGTCCTGTGATTATTGGTAGTAAAAGCGTAAAAAAGCTACCGCCCGCTTGAATGAGACGTTTTCTTTTACAATCTTTTCCTTTGTTCTTGCAAGCCAAGGCACGTACAGTGGAACGATGTTGCATTGTCTGTTGTCTAACACCTTCTGGCAACTGTACATTGCCCTCAGACAAATTTAAGCGAAGTTCAGATAATATATTAATAAATTCTTTGTCAACACCATTTTTGAGCCTTCTTGACTGGTGCTTTTGAAGTGCTTAGAACGGAAATAAGTGTTTATTTTCGTGTAGTATCTTCAATGTCATGATGGCAACTAATAGCCCTTTCTACTGGTCACCGGTAGATATGCAGTAATTTCTTTGTCGAAAATATATGTCACTACACGTAGATCTTCGGATGTATTCTGATTAATATCTAGCAAAATGTACCCGTAGGGCTTATTTATCGCCTGACTGTACGCTGAAAGTAGAAATTTGGGGGCACCTGGGTATATTTGCTTATTGAGAGTTATTAGAGAACTTGAATCACGAACAACTCGGTAGATAATATAGACGGTGCAGTTCAAAGCAAGGGTCCTCATACACTTGATCTGATAAAACAGATTGCGTAGAACTAGGGTTATTGAAACATGTTCATGATGAGAGCTAACAGTAAACAGTTGTAGCATTTCGTACGAGAACTGTTCAATCATTTCAGCTAAATCAACATTAATCAGCCATCAGTTTCGCTCAATACTATTGAAAACATCAAGTCCCCGTACGAATTTTATTGGCATGGAAGTAGCAGTGGCATTAGTTGTATTCGAACATAGGACTCTTGCCAAATGATATACTAATTGTAAATTTTCTTTGTTGTTTCCAAAAACCTTTTATTACAATTTTTAATTATTTTAGCTAAAAGTGTTGTTTTCCCCGACATTGACGGGCCCCAGAGAAACGATCTGAATGGTGTTTTAAATTGATACATACTGCTGCTGCTGTTGACAACAGTTCGAGTACAACTAACTTAAACCATACTTGTCTAATGAATAAATAATAATAATAATTTCCCTTAGATTTACCTAGTACGTTATTACATAGCAATAACAAAAACATATTTTTTCTTTTATTAGCAACACTTTTTGTGCAACAATAGCAACAATAGTAACAAAAAAGAACAAAAACAACAATATTTTTCATTTATTGACGAAAAACAACTTAAAATACAGCAATAGCAGCAGCACAGTTGAACATATTTCTAGACTAAAATATGAGAAAACACTATTTACAACATTTGAAAGATGAAGATCCGAGGCCGAAGGCCGGCGGCCAGGGGCGCGTTCGCTGTGGCGGGAAAACAAACTCTGTATACAATAGCTGCTGCTGGAGTAAAATGATGACAGTGATGACAATGGCAATGAAGATTATATTGAGAAATTGTTGTCCCCCACCCACCAAGTACTTTTTTTAATTTAAGTAAATTTATTCAGACCAAGTTGATTTCGATAGTCCACACATTCAACTGAAATATGGTAGTGGCCGTGGGGGAGTATTCTTACATCAATCTCGAGCACATAGAACTTGTCGGATATCAAGATATGGCATTTTTTTCACTCTAACAGTATAGTTCCTGTATTGTAGAGAACGAATTGCCAACACTTTTGCTCTTGGCACTAGAAAACTGTCCACACAGTTTCTGTAGACACTCATTTGAAATTATTTTTTAAAATGTGTGTAGGCACCCCTTTTGCACGCCTGTTTCGCATCCTTGCCGTGTGACCCTACAAAGTCTAATTTTGGACCGGGGAACACTCAGTTAGATATTAAATCACCCCGCGTCTCAGACTTTAACGTTATTTGTTTATTGGGGGCCTGACATCTCACCAACTCGGGGTAAATACTATCCTTCCAGTTCGTAAAATCCATCCGCAGGCCAATGTGCACACTATTTGCCAAATCATCCAATCAATCCCAATAAATTCCAATAATGTTTTAACTCTTAACAACAGAGAATCTGTGTGCCCATAGTAAACTTGAACCTCCCCCCCCCTTGGCCATTGTACCTTGCACACATTGTAAAAGAGCGGCAACATGGGTTTCTTGGAAATTTCAAGTACTGAACTCCCCCCCCCCCCGCAATATTCTTATTCAGAACAACATTTCTCTTTTTTCTGTGTAGCAGAACCATATTCTGGTCTATGCTCGTGAATTTTGTAAAGTTGGGATCAGAGATAATTCGTGCACATTCTTTGGGGCAAGTTACGGCGTCACAACGTAATCTGTCTACGCTTTCACACATTTTTCCAAAAGCTGAATTTAAAATAAGTTTATACATTTCTTTTTGAACTTTACTTTTTGCCTGTGAGCATTTGCTGATAAACGTGTCAATAAACGTTTTCAAGTAGGGTTTCTGATCAAATTTCATGGCCCGATGTATTTTTGTGACCCTGAAACCATTGGTCACCATCCACCGCAATAGGCCGTGGTGAACAATGATATTCTGTTTTGGGTTCAAATCGGAAATTAGTTTCTGCTTGGAGGGGGTCCAATACAAGCCTATATCCTTGACCAAAGACCAATTGCATGGACTCAAAAACACCCTAGTCACCGTTCTTTTGACACAGGGAAAAAAAATCTTTTACAGTTTCGTGGAGTTGCAATGGTATGTGTCCGCCAATTTCAAAAAACCATTCTTTGGGACCATTTTCCTCGACAGTGTGAATGTCGGGGATGTCACAAGGATTTTCAAGCCATTTGTAATTGCCACACGGTAAACTATAGTGAGGCATCGCCGAGGGGCAGAGTGAGTTCATGTCAGTAGGAATGGGTCAGAAGGTACTGATTCCACATCCATATATGGGCATTGAAGAGAGTTAATGTCTTTGGTAAAAGCCTGGACGAGACTTAATGTCCTTGGTAAAAACTTGGGATGAGATTTAATGTCCACGGTAAAAGTGTTATTTCTAGACCAATCACAGGCCTAGAATCCTTTTTTGTACAAGACTACACCTCTTTCTAGACCTGTTTGATGGTTATATTGTTTGATGGTTATATGGTTTGATGTTGTTTCTTAGTTCTGTTCCTTTTGTTCATGGTTGTATGGTTTGATGTTGTTTCATAGTTCTGTTCTGTTTGTTGATGGTTATGTGGTTTGATGATTCTATGCCTATTGAATACAGACAGAAGTTTACATTATTGCCAGATAAGAACGTCTAACGGGACACGATCACGTTTCTCTTTCTAGGCCAATCAGAGAGTCTGAAAAACGAACGGGACAAGATCGCAATTCAGCCTTGAGATTTTGTTTACAATGCACACGCTTTGTGGTTAAAGTAACAGATCGTTTCATGAAACAATGGAACAAACATCGAATACTGTTGATTTAGAAGTTTTAGCTACAAAAATAAATAATGTGAGTTCTGCTTAGTAAATTTTCTTTGGTTTCTCCAAATAAAATGATTTTTGTAGTCCCACCCAATATATTCAAATTCAGCCCCCCCCCCAAAAAAAAAATCTTTATACTTTGTTTCAAAATATACTCTTTTTTCCATGTAAAAATCCCGCCACCCCACCCCACCCCCCCACATTCGATTACAATTAATTTTTTCAACAAAAGTTATTCTTTTACTCGAAAAAGGTGACTTTTTCTGCCGTGCATTGAAAGCACTAAACTATTAAATTGGATGTGTCTCTTGCGATCCGAACAAACACATCTGTTATTATCAAAAGCGGAAGGAACTGCCTTGATGTCAATTAATGTATCATATTGTGGTGTTCTATTTTCAAACGACTTTGATGATGTGAAATAGCGGCTTTAGTTAGATCTCTGCGTAAAATAGTTATGTAAAAAAAATGGTTTTATATTTAAAATAGATGCAGAGCTGGGAGGCGAGAAGATTTTTTCTTTATGGTAAAAACAGGAACATTATGTATCGCTCCATCCCTCTTTAGGGTCACATGCAAGCCAAGGCTACAGACTAATTATTGTCTAGAATTTTTCTTTTGAGTGCGCAATTTCTTACAAGAAATTTGCACACTTTAGGTACTTTTTTCATATTGAAATGGTTTAGGTTGATGGAAAATGAGACCTATTTTTCCAAAAATTTTCGGACTATTAAAGTTTGATTTACTCTTGTTTTAGTGCATTTAAAACATTTCTCGCTTTACTATTGTCTATTATAGGGTGGATAAAATATTCCCTTTTTCATCGTACTCGAGTTATTAGTTGATGATATACAATTATTCATAGGTGGAGGAGTTCTATCCAGAACCTAGATGATAGCTTAAGTGAGTGTTATAGTAAAACTCCTGATTCTTGCTTTTTATCAAAAAAAAAATTCTAGTTTTGCTTTCCAGGAAAGGAGGGAGGGATCAATTTATCTATTCTTTAGATAAATAATAGTATTTTTTAAAAGCTTAAAATATAAAAAAAGTTAAGTAAGAGACGGATGGATTGTGACAATGATAAAGAAGGGTGTGTTTTAAACACACTTGTATAAAACATTTATATGTATTTTATAGTAAAAAAAGCGATCTCTGATATTCATCACTCCAAATTGTTCAATCTTACTATGGTTAAGAAATTTCCTTTTATGGCAAAGGAGTTGCGCATCGAATTTCGAAATTGGGCACTTTTTTCCTATGTATGGGACCCTCTATTAAGGTGAGTAGAGTTATTCCATGAAAAACTAAACTTTCTTTTTTTTTCTAAGAAAATTTTGAGCAATGTCCCCCGCCAGACAATAAGGCGAGAACCACTGTTAAAATCCCTGTGAGGGCACCTGCTGCCCAGTATGGCCATTGGCCAAGAGCTTCAGCTCAGTGTACCCCGCATATACATAGATGTGACGTTGCTGCACCGTCCACCCCTTATCAAGCGTTGCGGGGGCCTTCGAGACCAATGCCCTCTATACAAAGCGAGAATGTGCCTCCTTCAGCCCTCAACATGCAAGCTGCTGATCTTAATGTAAGTTTTTAAATTTTATTTCCGCTAATGATTTTTCTCCCAAGTCAATTTGAAGGATAGAGATTGTACCGTTAGACTTCGAAATAATTTCAGATTCTAATTTACGTAATATTGCTGTCATGGGGCATTTGATAAGAGATGCGAGACTTAAAGGTCCCATTTTATCGTATCTTTCGGAAAATCTTGAAAATAACAGACTTGCATTAACGAATGCGAGGTCAAAGTAGGTTGGTTTAAAAACATTGAAAAAAACCTATTTTCAAGAAACAATTTGAAGGAATTGCACTACCCCTTTCAAACCAATCAAGGACCTCTTTTTTTCTCACAATATATAAAGAGTATTAATATGAAATTTTTGGGGTTGTTTGAACAAAATCAAAATCTACTTTGTCTCGTTTAGATTGTAAATATGTTATATCACTAATGAGGGCAATAGTTTGAAAATATAATCCTGATTTCAAAGGATGCAAGGCCGTTTAATGAATCTGTTTCGAAACAAGTTAAAAATGTTTCATCTACGCTTTCCTCATATAAGCTTTCGAACCTCTAGCATTTAACGCTTCAAAGAAAAATTTAGACTACTGGGTGTGCATGGGAAAGAGGGGTCTGATTTCCCCCAGTAGATTTCTCTTGTTTATCGGGAAAATTTCCGGTAACACTCACGTCAATAAATATTTTTGAACGGGACAACGCGATTTTAAATATCGCTGTTACTGTGCTCCAATACGAAATAGAATTTCAAGAGGGTATGCGTTCTAATACAAAGGGTTTAATACTCCCAGTAAGGGCCCCGTCGATTGAATCGGTGAAACATTGGGTTTTGTATTCACCGCCTATTGAACCCAATGCAATTTGCTATTTCAATCCCATTACGGACATTAGTAGAGTTCTGGGGAAGGGATAGAATAAGGGTACACAAAACTATTATCCAATGTGTCTTTCTAGAATGCAGACTGAGTTAAAGTTACGAATTCATATGAAGCATTGCAGGCGTCATGGATATCAATTGGTGGAAACAGTTTCGGGTGACCGTGCAATTTTACGCTTTAAAAATTTCCGAAATATGCTCCTGCAATGCAATAAAATAAGTTTGGATTGTGAAGCTAAGCTGGTGGATGTGAACGACCCAAAATTCCCGAATCGTATCAAAGAACATCAAGCCATTGCAGTTTCCTATTCTCGCGCACAAAGAGACAGCTCTAACACTATGCAATTGTTAGAAATAGTCGAAACATTGGATGAGAATGAGTGCATTATCAAGACATTGACTAAATTAATTGTCACTGCAAATGGTTCTATTTCCCATTCGAGAAATAACCACTACCCGATGTTATTTTTAGCAGAGGATCGTCTGGCCATTAAAAATCCGAAAATGTTTGGTTTGTAAGGGGGAATTTGAAGAGGGGACTAAGGGGAAAGGTACTAGGGTGAAAAAGAGGGGGAAGGGGATATTCAGGGATCATAATCACTTGTGGCAGGAAATATCTTCAGGGGGTAGTAATTTTGGTGGTGTGGCACACCAATCGTGTAATGTGAATGTAAGCCAGCAGTTTTTTATACCGGTTTTCATTCACAATTCAAATTATGGTTTGAAATTTATTTTACCGGCTTTGGCACGTATGCACAGAGAGGGAGGGGGAGTAGATAGTCCATGGGAAAATAACTCATTTGCCTACAATATTATCCCCAAATCTGCTGTGAAGCTAGTGCTTTTAGAGTTGGATAATGGATAATGGGCATACGTGTTGGAATAAAATCCATTTTTAGACTCTTACAGTTTTTTCCCCAAAGCTCTTAATCAACTAATTCGAGTGTAGAAGAGTGACAATTTCGATAGTTTCCCTCGGCTTTAAAAGCATTTTCCAGACATTGAAATATATAATTTACTAACCTGTATTGGCATGCATGCATATGACTATTACTGCTCTGGCGCACGGTTAACTGAGGAGAAACTACCTCCCATTGAAGCATTCTATAATTCACTTACCAATAGTGAATGCACTGCTGCAGACTATGAATTTGCCAAGAGGGTATGGGCTAAGGGTAATTGTCAAAATGGTTAGGATTATTGTAGAATGTACTTGGCCAATGATGTGTTAACTCTTTTAGATATTGTCTGTAAAAACACAGATCAAATTTATTCAGAGTTTGTGCTAGACATTGGCTATTATTTATGAACACCGCAACTCGTCGTGGACTTAATTCTAAAAATTAGTAGGGAGGAAATAGGATTGATCACCGATGTGGATCAACACCTCTTTGTAGATAGATCGAGGAGGGGTGGGTATTTTTTTCATGGGGATCACGTTCTAACCACGGATCCAACTGGACAAGACACCGGTGTAAATTCTAATGCAGTTTTTCTTGACATTAACTCATTGTACCCCTCGGCAATGTCTCACTACTGTTTACCATGTGGCAATTACAAATAGCTTGAAAATCCTTGTGACATCCCCGACATTCACACAGTCGACAGTCGACATTCATTTTGTATTTCCATAGGTGAATAGACCTGTGACCAAGGAGTCATTGAGCCCATACAATCGGTCTTTGGCCGAGGATACTGGTATGCACTGGACGTCCTCCAAGCAGAAACTAATTGTCCATTCGTTCCCTAAACAGAATATCGTTGTTCCTCACGTCCTATTGAAGTGGATGGTGAGCAATGGTTTCAGGGTCACAAAAATACACAGGGCCCTGTAATTTGATTAGAAACTTTACTTGAAAGCGTTTATTGACATCTTAGTCAGTAAACGCTCACATGCAAAAAGTAAATTCGAAAAAGAAATGTATAAACTTATTTTAAATTCAGGTTTTGGAAAAATGTGTGAAAGCGTACGGAACAGATCTCGTTGTGACGTGGTGACATGTCCCAAGGAATGTGCACGAATTATTGCCGATCCTAATTTACAACATTTACGAGCATAGAGCCGAATATGATTCTTCTACCCAGAAAAAAGAGAAATGTTGTTCTAAATAAGAATATAGCGGTGGGTAGCTCAGTACTTGAAATTTCCAAAAAAACTCATGTTGTCGTTCTTTTACAATGTGTGCAAGGTACAATGGCCAATGGAGGAGGTTGTTCAAGTTTACTATGGGGACACAGATTCTCTGTTGTTAAAATTTAAAATCGGGGATTTATTAAATGATTTGGAAAATGGGGTGCTCATCAGCTCGAGGATGGACTACACTAACTGTAATGAGTCCATCTACCCCGAGTTGGCAAAACGTCAGGCCCCCAATCAACTATTAATGTTAATATCGGAGACGGGGAGTGATTTAATATCCAAAGGGGTGTTCTCCGGTCCTAAAGTGTACTGTGTAAAAACACATGACAAGGATATAAAACTGTCGTGCAAAAGGGTGCCTAAATACTTTGTAGAAAATAAGTTTGACCTGACTGCCTACAGAAACTGTTTAGACAGTTGTCTGGAGCTAAGAGGAAAAGTTCTAGTAATTCGTTCTCTACAGTACAGGAACTATACTGTTAGAGTGGAAAAAATGCCATATCTTGTATATCCGACAAGTTCTATGTGCTCAAGATTGGTGTAAGAGTACTCCCCCACGGTCAATATCGTATTTCAGATCGAGTTGAATTTGTGGACTATCGAAACCAACTCAGTCTGGATAAGTTAACTTCAATTCAAATAGTACTTTGTGGGATGGTGAGACAATAACATTGTCAATCATCATTCTGCAGCAGTGGCTATTGTATACAGAGTGTGTTTTTCCAGACGGCCCCGGGGGGTCCCTCCCGCAACTGGTCTTCGGCTCACGGCCGGCCTTTGGCCCCGGAGGGGGGGGGCATGGGGGGATTTTCATTTTCTCTTTAGTCAAGAAATTTATTTCTTATTTAGTCCAGGAATTTGTTCAACTGTGTTGTTATTGTTCTGGTTGTATTTTAAGTTGTTTTTGTCAATAAGTGAAAAATAGTGTGTGCTATTCGTGTTGTTTTTTGGTAATAAATGAAAAATATTGCTGTATTTTAAGTTGTTTTTGTCAATAAAGTAAAAAAATATGTTTTTGTTGCTCTTGTTGTTGACTAGGTAGATCTAAGGAAAAATTAATATTTATTCATTAGACAAGTATGGTTTACAGTTATTTGTAGTCCGACTGTTGTCAACAGCAGTATGTATCAATTTAAAACATCATTCAGGTCGTTTCTGTGTAGCCTGTCAATGTCAGGCAAAACAACACTTTTAGCTAAAATAATTAAAAACTGTAATAAAATGTTTTTGGAAAAACCAAAGAAAATTTACTATTGCTATAGTATTTGGCAAGAGTCCTACAATCAAATAAAAGCTATTGCCACTGCCTCGTTCATGCCAATACAATTCATACGGGGACTTGACGTTTTCAATAGTATTGAACCAAACTCATGGCTGATTATTGATGATCTAGCTGAATCAATGATCTAGCCCTATGGGTAGATTTTGCTAGATCTTAATCAGAATACCCCCGAGGATCTACACCTAGTCAACAATATTTTCGACAAGGAAATTACTGTATATCTTACGGTGAACCGTAAAAAAAGCAATTATTTGCCATCATGAAACTGGAGAAACCATATGAAAATAAACACTTGTTTTCTATTCTACGCACTCCAAAACCTCGACTCAGAAAGGCCATGCCCAGACATGGTGTTGACTAAGAATTTATTAATCTAATGTCTGAACTTAGTTCTAATTTAACTGAGGACAATGTACACTTTCCAGAAGGTCTTATACAACAGACAAAGGAACATTGTTCCACTCTACGTGCCTTGGCTTGAAAAAACAAGAGAAAGATTTTTAAAAGTAAATGTCTCCTTCAAGCGGGTGGTAGCTTTTTGACACTTTTACTACCAATAATTGCAAGACTTGTAAACAGTTTTCTCTAGATGGCTAAACCCTATAAATTGACTCCAATAGAACTTGTCCTCTCACCCATGGAATACTTTGAAGACAATCTAAGCAAATTTATTAATGATGAAAATATTGCCGATGATAAAAAGCTAGTTTTACTTCAAGATTTATTGCGTCGTGTGGACAAACATAGACCTTATCGTGAGAGATCCACCACCGTCGTCACAGATCGTCCTAAACATGAAACATCTCCTCATGATCCTGCAGCAGCACAATCAAAGGAAAATGAATTGAATTCCATAGTGACATCAATTGTAAACCTATTGCCCGTGACCTATCGAGAACAGAGTAAAAGAGTATTAACATATCTCATGTCGGAAAGTGATGATGATTAGCAAGTTCCAGTCGATAATCCAGGGAAACGCATTATAATTTAGGTAATAAGTTATAATCTACTTGATATAATTTGTCATATGGTTACAAGTCTTAAAGGACTTTTATCATTTGACAATAATCTATAGACCTTTCTAAATGCATCAAACTTCTCCAAAAGTCTTATTGGCAACAAGATAATTCTAAAGAAATTAAGAGAATATAATAGAAGTGTTAGTCCTCGAACAATACAATCATTTAAAAAAGAAGAAGAAGATGATGATTTAAATCAATCCTGGAAAATACTAGCACTCCTAGTAGCAGCAGCAATAATTTGATAACACCAGTGACGGCTAGACAAAAGCGAAGACGTATTAATATCAGCTCATCGTCACAATCACCACCCTCCAGTGTGCAAAAGAGGAGTGGACATTACATTACGTGTTTGCGTTCAAAATGGATGAAGTTTTAAAACATGTCTATGAAAATATTGGTGAAGCGGGAATTCCAAGTTCCCCTACAACACTTTCTAAAGTTTCCTCTGACATAGGTGGTACCACATTAAAAAATGCAAAAGAGTATCTAGAAAGAGAACCGAGTTACAAAGGCGCCACAATACACCCTACAAATATATTCTAGTGGCAATCAGTGTCTTTAGTCACTATGCATATGCGATTCCACTGCGAACAAAGAGAAGTGTTTAAGTTGCTAGTTGGTAGCGAATTTTTTAATCCTCATGTGCAAAAGGTTCTATTGAAATTATAATACAAAGCTCTATCATAGTCATAGTCCGATAAAGGCTGCATTGGCTGAACGATTGATAAGAATGATTCGTCTATTAATTTCAAGATATTGCACATTGAAAAATACTGTTGCTTTTATTCATGATTTAGATAAAATCATATAAATATATAACCAACGACCACATCAATCCCTGTCCAATGTTAGCCATCGGGAAGTTCATTGCAGTGAAAATACATTTTATGCTTTTCTAAAGCAATATGCCAGTGAAAAGAAAATTGTGAAGAAGAAATTCAATGTTGGTGATACTGTTTGAATTAATAGAACCACCAATATTTTTGAAAAGGGGAATTATTTATGGAGCACTGAACTTTTTAATGTGTCCAAAATCGTAGACACTGAACCTGCGACATATCGGCTGCGAGACACCAAAGATGATGAGATTCTCGGCGGTTTTTATGAATATGAACTACAAAAAGTTAGAAACAGTAGTCAAATTTATCAAATTGAAAATATATTAAAGAGTCGTAGTCGCTGGTGCAAGAGACAGTTGCTTGTTCGTTGGCTAGGATACAGCTCTGATTTTGATTCTTGGGTTGCAGTTGAAGACATTAACAATGCCCAATGATTACTATTTGACATTCATGTCCAATGTGTCCAATCCTCTCTACAATTATTTGAATAGAACAAGCGATTTTTGGACGAAACTCTCTCCCACCATCAAATTAGACGGCGCGTATGAAGTGGCTCTTGTCGACTGTATTCTCAAAAATACATATGACATCCTGAGAAAAGATCGCAAATATGAAATAAAAATTAGACCCTATGATTGTCCCTCACCCCCAGGGGATCAAGAACAAATTCAAAAGATCAATTGGATGAATTATCTCTATATTGAATTACCCTACGAAGAATTCATCTGTAAGAATGATTTATGTCGTTCTATCGATAAAATATTGTCTGTTCGTAAAAAAGGAGCCTTTCCTTTAAACTATTTAAAGAAGGAGGGCAAGATCTACATTAGTTCACCAATTGTCGATGAAAAGGTTATTCTCAATGATAATCTAAAAGATGTTCTTGGCTTTAAGCTAATAAACTCAATGGTAAGAGTGCTGGAAACACTAATTTTATTTTTGCTGACTACCCACCTGCTTTCTCCACGGACACTTTTATATTTCTCTACGCTTCATTTGTTGAAACATCCTGAGTCGGCAATAGCAATTTTCCCCTCATACGAGTTCTTGAACGAAAAACCAATAAAGAGCATATTCACCATTACAATATAAAGCATCTTCAGTATATCCGCGTAAACACTGCCTATTTGGAACTCTGTCAGTTAGCACTAAAAACTGAATTAGGTGATCCCCTAGCAATATCAAAAGGTTTGGCTGTGATTACATGCCATTTTCGACCCATTCAGCAACAAGATGTATAATAGAAAAGTGGTATTCTTTTGTCCTTATATTTACTGCTATGTTAATACTCTTGGCCCAAGACAAGTGGGCAATGGAATGGACTATTACAAAGGTCGCTCGTCAATGTCTGGCTATGATCTTGGCAGTTGGTTTGCTAAGCTGTTTCGCTCCGTGTCAACCCCCGCTGAAAAATCCATTTTACCAGCCATAACAGATTTTGCATTGTATACACACCTTAATCAGGGCTCTTAAAAGTATTAAAAAATGGGCTTCGGAAAATATTTACGCTAGCTTGCGAATTTTTGGTAAAAAAATAAATTTACATCAGAATGGAAAAGGTGTAAAAAGGTTGAGTGACAGTGCACCACTCATCAGTCTCTACTCAGGTCAGAAATGAAAGACATCACCCATTTCAAGGGAAAGAAAGAAAAACACGACACGCACAGAAACACTAGAAAAAGAATCCCCTGGAAGTGAATTGTTAGATCGAAACTGAATTTCTTTTCATAGATAACATATCTACCGCATAAGGATTCCCAACCTTCAATCACTTCATCTTTAAATCTATTCAATGTAGAAAATGTCGATGTGAGAGTAAAACATGGTTACTATGAACAATTTTATCCACAACAACCCCCCTCCGATAATATCCACTTTCAAATTTATTCCAATGAAGACTACTTTATGGAGATGTCTTCGACATTTATAGATTTACGAATGAAAGTCCGGAAATCCGACAATACATTGCCAGTTCATGCTGATGGAATATCCTATGAAAATTGTATGTTACATAATTTATTTCGTCAAATCAGTTTCTGCATAAATGGCACTTTCGTGAGCACAAGCAACAATCTCTCGAATTATACAAGCTATATGGATTTCATTTTGATTACACCCAAGTCATGTAAAGAATTAAGTGCCGACATAAATGGTTATAAAATTATTACAAATACCGAGAGTAAGGATGCACTTAAAAATGCTACAACTAGTGAATTACATCTAGTTGGAAAAATATATCATGAAATATTTAATCTACCCCAATGGTTACCACCCAATATTAAAGTGGATATAAAATTGACGCTTGCTCCATCCAATTTGATTTACGAAAAGAACTTGCTGCCAATCCAGATGTACCTGTCTCCCTCACCTCGGCAATACTACATGTACGAAAACAGCAGATTATGAGTTCTGTTGCTTTGGCAGTGGAAAAAATGAGAGCTAATGGAAATAGCCCTAATATTAAACTACTTGTTCCTCATACGATCACCAATGAACTTCATACTGCTACAGGCTCGCGCACCTTCATCAACTCATACCGTGTCAGTTGGAAAATTTCGTCAAAATTGGCATTGCGATTTGTAAAAACTGCTAGTGCAATAGGATCGTGGACTGGATGCCCTCATAAATCTGAAATGTTTGGGCTTTCATTTCTTGTCTGCAAAGTAAATGGAATCCCACTCTACAATCTATCTTTTGATAAATCCTATAGGACTCTTTACGCAAATTTTTTTTAGTACCTTCAAATGAGCCATCTATTCTAATTAACAGAACTTTTGTGATTCAGGGGTTTGTGATTCAATTAAAATTTGAACTTTAGCGTAAAGGGTGATGTATTGACTAGGGAGCGAACTCCCTAGTTAACGTAATAAAACATACGGGTATAGAAGTTCGTTGCGTAAGTTAATTCGTAAGTTACGTCAGAACAAAATTTCGAGAAAGCCATTTAGCCAAAAAATTAAAATTAATATGCAAATTTCGTTTTAATTATTCACGTACGGTGAGCCAAAATCAAAACTGCATTAATCCAAAAATATTCAGAAATTAAATACGAAAAACAAGTTTTTTGACTGAAAAAAAAGGAGTGACATCAAAACTTAAAAAGAACAGAAGTTATTCCATATATGAAAGGGGCGGTCCCCTCCTCAACGCCTCGCTCTTTACGCTACTGCTCATTAGGAAGGCCCCTAATGAACAGTATATTAATAAGGTTGTTTTTTTCTTTGTATAAATAAAATATTCTATTACGTATAAAGTAATGGAATTTTATTTTACTACTACCACTACCTTTTACTACTACTTTTCTGCTATCATGGTTAATTTCAATTACATACTTTGTACTCCTCATATTTCTAAACACACGTCCATTCTTCCTACTTCATGATGTCCATTCCTCTCCTATCATTATTCATTTCTCCCCCATTCCTGATTTCTTTCCCTCTTTATAAGAAAAGGAACTCAAACTGCGTCGGAGGTTGAACGTTGCGAAAGACAGCAGTAGGCAAATAATGTTGGCAATGGGTACAAGCCAGAATATGTTTAATATTGCATGTTTTAAGCTAATTTTCATTCTTGTGCAAACTCACCTTTCTAATTTATTGCATAAAATTGATTAAATTAAACAAACTAAATAATCTTTAATTATTTTAATTAAAATTAAATGCTAAATAGTCTTTAAGATCTGTGCTACTCAATCCTTAAATTAATATAAATTCAATAAACTAAACTAATTACTTTAACACTAAAACTTAATTAAAACTAATATGTCTAATTAACTAATTCCTTGAATTAAATAAAATCTAAGTAGTAAAGCTAATGAAACTGTATTGATTTTAAATTAGTTTAGTTAAATGTTACCTAATCCTTAACCTGTGCAACTTAATCTTTGAAGAAAATAAAATTTAATTAATTAGATTAATTAAATTTAACTAACTTCAAATTAATTCAATTAAATGCTACTTAAAATTTAAACTAGGTGGTATTTAATAGGTACTCAATTTATGTTTCAAGTTGTATTTCATCTTAGCATTTCACGTTATGTTTGAATTCATGTCTCAATAAAGAGAAATGCAAACCAGAATGAAATTTAATATTGTCTCTTTTAAGTTAAATTGCATTCCTGTATAAACTCGCCTTTATTACTTAACAAAGCACTTAGTAATAGGAATAATTACTATTGCTTGTCATGATAATAAATGAAGGATCTAAAGTCACGCTTTAGTGCAAGGGGCTACTAATCTCGAGAAAAAATAAATCTTTATTCAGAAGATACAATGATTTTCAAAATTCATTGGAAGGTATACTTGAGTTATTAACGATTTCACATCTCCTGGCCAATCTGATTCAGTAATCTCTTGTTTAGCAGTAGTCATAGCAGAACAACGTCAAATCTGGGGCTTCAATTATTTTCACTGTGATAAAAGAGTTAAAAAAACACGATTTTCAGAATATAGATCCTTTATCAGTCAGAGCGTGAAATATATTTACCAAAACATAAAGCTAAGTCAGTGCTGTAGTTTGAGGGTGCACTTGTCCCGGATGAAGACTATGTTGGGGTGGAATACATATGCATATATATAATATATATATATATATATATATATATATATATATATATATATATATATATATATATATATATATATATATATATATATATATATATATATATATAATATATATATATATATATATATATATATATATATATATATATATATATATATATATATATATATATATATATATATATATATATATATATATATATATATATCAAGTCTACTCACTATAAGGGAGCAACAGTTTTTTATCCAAATGTCTGAGCTAATGATGAACGAAAGGGAAGCACAACGAAATCTGTGGTTAGAAGAGAAGCGACAATAAGGATCACATCCAATCGTAAACAAAAAGTATGCGGAACAACATCTTCGGTTAGGACAGAAGCAACAGCAAGAATCACAACGAATCTCAAACCAAAATAATGCACAACGAAATACGCACTTAGAAGACTTGCGACAACGATTATCAAAACTAATCGCAAGTGAAAATAATTCACAACAAACCTGCGGTTAGACGATAAAGTAAAAGTTCAAAATAGGGAAAAAATCTTTTAATAGACAGTATATAGAAATTGACAAAAAATAACAGATATTTCGGTCACATATACAGTGACTGTCATCAACAGTAAAACTAAAAGGATTTGCTACTGATGACAGTTACTGTATATGTGACCGAGATATCTGGTATTTTTTGTGAATTTCTATACACTGTCTATTAGAAAGGATTTTATCCCTATTTTTAACTTTTATTTTATTGTCATGGGAAGGCAGTGTGGTCTCCGAAATTGTCTGCGGTTAGACGACAAGCAACAGCATGAATCACAATGAAGTCGCATAAAAAATGACGCACTATGAAATCTGCGGTTAGAAGGCATGAAACAACGAGCATAATCAATCGAATAGGAAGACGACATATGCAAAATTATGCAAGGTGACCAATGACTCCAAACAGCTAAGCAAAAGCAATGAAACAAGCGACAGCGATAATCACATTGAATCGTAAACGAAAATGTTGGAGAACGACATCTCAGGTTAGAAGAATAATTAAAATTACAACGTCATGCGGAAAAATACCAGATGATGAGCGAATTCAAACAGCTAAAGTAAAAGGCATGAGGAAATATCTGAGGTAAAAAATGCACAAAAATGAGGCCCAAAAAAATCAGCAGTTAGACGACATGTCACAACGAGTATCACTAAGAATTGCCAATGGAGATGATGGACAAAGAACTCTGTGGTTAAAAGACATGTGACAGAGACGATTCAATGAATCGTAAACGAAAATGACCGTGCAACGAGTGAGAATCACAGCGATTTGGAAATTGTTAAACACTGAATTTTTGTTAACATTTTTTTATTGACGTTTTGTTAAATGACTTTTTTCATTTAATTAAAATTTAATAATCTTTCTCTATGAACTGCGACCCTATCTAATCAATTCCATTGCTTCAAGTTTTCAAGTCTAAATATCATACCAAAGTTGCACTTATATTTCTAAGAGTAGTGATACCAATCAGGAATCTCCGAATAATGCCAAAGACATGCCGTTTTCAAATCAATATAGAGCAGAACATTAGTTTAATACACAATTTATATTTTTATAATTTAAAATTAAATAGTAAATAGCAATCTAAAATAAGATGTTGCTGTTTAAAAATAAAATCATTTATTATGGTTATTTATTTTACATAATTCTTTATTTTTTGCAGTTGTATAGGCTATTATACTACAATAATCGCATTATTTAAAAATAGTACAAATAGGTGACCTAAAACATAAATATTTTAATAAAAATAAAAAAAATAATATAACATAGCACAAAATGATATAAATAATAACAAAAAAGTTTCCTTGGCCGTTTTTTAAACTACTGAAACAAAGTTGATTTTTCAACCATTTCCCCAAGTTCAGAAGCATTTCTAAAATTAAATATAAAGAGGATTAACAATGTCTAGGAAGTTTATTCCACTGAAATCAAATCAAAGAAAAGGGGCGTCCACGGTTGCGGTGGAAGGATGTAGCAAAGAAAGATTTAAGGGAAATGGAACTTCCTGGGAGTGTGTAAAGAGGGAGGCGTAGAATAGATTGGGATGGAGGAGGCGTGCATAGCTGTGTTGGGTTCAGGCGGTTTGGTGTTGCGGTGAGTTGTTAGCAGGAGTAGAAGTAGTAGTAGTAGTAGTAGTAACATATTTCTAACCTCATAGCCATCATATTTAAGAAACTCATTTGCCACACTATCAGTACCTGGGACCTTAATAGTTTTTAATCCTTTTAGTACTGTCACCAATTCTTCCTCACAAGATAAATCTTCACATCCAAGGTGTCACAAACTTTTTCACTTTCCTCTATATCTTTCCCTCTAACTCTATCCTGGTTTAGCACATTCTCAAAATGTTCTGCTTATCTCTCTACTCCTTCCTTATCACTCATTGTGGCCTGTTCTTTTCTTTAACTGGGACAAGTCCTTATTGACTACTCCTTTCCAGTTTATTAACATGCCAGTACAATATTTTACTTTCACACCGGCTACATAGTTTTTTTTCTTAATTGGCATAATGACATTTCTGGCCACTAAAAACGATCAAAAAAGGTCACAAATTTAAAGAAGAATTTTATTTTCCCCAAAATGGTTGTATCTAACCTATGGTGACGCCAAGACATGAAGAAGAGGCTCACATTGTCTGCGGTTACAAAATAAATGACAATGAGAATCAATATAGACAAGCCTGTGGAGTAGCAATAACAGGACCTGGCCTCGAAATCGGCTACATCGTTTACTTTCTCTTAAACTGGCCAATTGACATTTCTGGCCACTAAAACGATCAAAAAAAGTCACAACTTTAAGGAAAAATTTTTATTTTTCCCAAAATGGTTGTATCTAACCTATGGTGTCGCCAAAACATCAAGAAGAGGCTTACATTGCCTGCGGTTCCAAGATATATGACAATGAGAATCAATATAGACAAGCCTGTGGCGTAGCAATAACAGGACCTGGCCTCGAAATCGGCTACATCGTTTACTTTCTCTTAAACTGGCAAATTGACATCTCTGGCAACTCAAACGATAAAAAAAAACTCACAAATTTAAGGAAGAATTTCTATTTTTCCCATAATGGTTGCATCTAGCCCATGGTGACGCCAAGACATGAAGATGAGACTCACATTGTCTGCGGTTACAAAATAAGTGACAATCAGAATCAATATAGACAAGCCTGTGGCATAGAAATGACAGGACCTGGCCTTGAAATTGGCTCCATCGTTCCCTTTCTTCTTAAAACTGGCAAATTGACATTTCTGGCCACTAAAACGATCTAAAAAAGTCACAACTTTAAGGAAGAATTTGTGTTTTTCCCATAATGGTTGTAACGAACCTATGCTGACGCCAAGACAGCAAGAAGAGGCTCACATTGTCTGCGGTTACAAGATAAATTACGATGAGAATCAATATAGACATGCCTGTGGCGTAGAAATGACAGGGCCTGGCCTCGAAATCGGCTGCACCGTTTACTTTCTTCTTAAAACTGGCAAATTGACATTTCTGGCCACTAAAACGATCAAAAAAGTCACAACTTTAAGGAAGAATTTGTATTTTTCACAAAATGGTTGTATCTAACCTATGGCGACGCCAAGACATGAAGAAGAGGCTCACATTGTCTGCGGTTACAAGATAAGTTACAATGAGAATCAATATAGACAAGCCTGTGGCGTAGCAATAACAGGACCTGGCCTCGAAATCGGCTACATCGTTTACTTTCTCTTAAACTGGCAAACTGACATTTCTGGCCACTCAAACGATAAAAAAACTCACAACTTTAAGGAAGAATTTCTATTTTTCCCATTGGTTGTATCTATCCTATGGCGACGCCAAGACATGAAGAAGAGACTCACATTGTCTGCGGTTACAAAAAAAATGACAATGAGAATCAATATAGACACGCCTGTGGCGTAGCAATAACAGGACCTGGCCTCGAAATCGGCTACATCGTTTACTTTCTCTTAAACTGGCAAATTGACATCTCTGGCAACTCAAACGATAAAAAAAAACTCACAACTTTAAGGAAGAATTTCTATTTTTCCCATTGGTTGCATCTAGCCTATGGTGACGCCAAGACATGAAGATGAGTCTCACATTGTCTGCGGTTACAAAATAAGTGACAATCAGAATCAATATAGACAAGCCTGTGGCATAGAAATGACAGGACCTGGCCTTGAAATTGGCTACATCGTTCCCTTTCTTCTTAAAACTGGCATATTGACATTTCTGGCAACGAAAACGATACAAAAAGGTGACAACTTTAAAGAAGAATTTGTATTTTTCCCAAAATGGTTGTATCTAGCCTATTGTATCAAGACAGGAAGAAGAGGCTCACATTGTCTGCGGTTACAAGATAAGTGACAATCAGAATCAATATAGACATGCCTGTGGCGTAGCAATGACAGGACCTGGCCTCGAAATCGGCAGAACCGTTTACTTTCTTCTTAAAACTGGCAAATTGACATTTCTGGCCACTAAAACGATCAAAAAAGTCACACCTTTAAGGAAGAATTTGTATTTTTCCCAAAATGGTTGTATCTAACCTATGGCGACGCCAAGACATGAAGAAGAGGCTCACATTGTCTGCGGTTACAAGATAAGTTACAATGAGAATCAATATAGACAAGCCTGTGGCGTAGCAATAACAGGACCTGGCCTCGAAATCGGCTGCACCGTTTACTTTCTTCTTAAAACTGGCAAATTGACATTTCTGGCCACTAAAACGATCAAAAAAGTCACACCTTTAAGGAAGAATTTGTATTTTTCCCAAAATGGTTGTATCTAGCCTATGGTGACGCAAAGAAATGAAGATGAGACTCACATTGTCTGCGGTTACAAAAAAAGTGACAATCAGAATCAATATAGACAAGCCTGTGGCATAGAAATGACAGGACCTGGCCTTGAAATCGGCTACATCGTTCCCTTTCTTCTTAAAACTGGCCAATAGACATTTCTGTCCACTAAAACACTCAAAAAAACTCACAACTATAAAGAAAAATTTGTATTTTTCCCAAAATGGTTGTATCTAACCTCTTGTGTCGCCAAGACAGGAAGAAAAGGCTCAAATTGTCTGCGGTTACAAAATAAATGACAATGAGAATTAATATAGACACGCATGTCGCGTAGCAATAACAGGGCCTGGCCTCGAAATCGGCTGCATCGTTTACTTTCTTCTTAAATCTGGCAAATTGACATTTCTGGCGACTAAAACGATCAAAAAAAGTCACAACTTTGGAAGAATTTGTATTCTTCCATAATGGTTGTATCTAGCCTGTGGTGATGCCAAGACATAAAGATGAGACTCACATTGTCTGCAGTTACAAGAAAAGTGACAATCAGAATCAATATAGACAAGCCTGTGGCGTAGCAATGACATGACCTAGCGTCGAAATCGGCTGCATCGTTTACTTTCTTCTTAAAACTGGCAAATTGACATTTCTGGCGACTAAAACGATCAAAAAAGTCACAACTTTGGAAGAATTTTTATTCTTCCATAATGGTTGTATCTAGCCTATGGTGACACCAAGACATGAAGATGACACTCACATTGTCTGCGGTTACAAGATAAGTGACAATCAGAATCAATATCGACAAGCCTGTGGCGAAGCAATGACAGGACCTGGCCTCGAAATCGGCTACATCGTTTACTTTCTTCTTAAAACTGGCATATTGACATTTCTAGCCACTAAAACGATCAAAAAAAAGTCACAACCTTAAGGAAGAATTTGTATTTTTCCCAAAGTGGTTGCATCTAACCTATGGTGACGCCAAGACATGAAGATAAGGCTCACATTGTTTGCGGTTACAAGATAAGCGACAATGAGAATCAATATAGACAAGCCTGTGGCGTAGCAATAACAGGACCTGGCCTCGAAATCGGCTACATCGTTTACTTTCTCTTAAACTGGCAAACTGACATCTCTGGCAACTCAAACGATAAAAAAAACTCACAACTTTAAGGAAGAATTTCTATTTTTCCCATTGGTTGTATCTAGCCTATGGCGACGCCAAGACATGAAGATGAGACTCACATTGTTTGCGGTTACAAGAAAAGTGACAATCAGAATCAATATAGACAAGCCTGTGGCGTAGCAATGACAGGACATATATATATATATATATATATATATATAAATATATATATATATATATAGATATATATATATATATATAAATATATATATATATATATATATATATATATATATATATATATATATATATATATATATATATATATATATATATATATATATATATATATATATATATATATATATATATATATATATATATATATATATTTATATTTATACAACAAATACACTAAAGGAGCTCTTTCAGTGAATTATTGTTCTGCAAAAATTAAACCTTGATTTGAAGAGTCAGGTTCGAGGGATTGGTGGCTCTCCTCTCATTTAGGGTAACGTTCATCGTGGTTTTAAAAACAAACAGAAATATAAAAAAATTATTTTTATTTGTCAAACGAAAGTACAGAAAGAGATTAGACCGTAAAATGAGCCGAAATCATTCTGTATATAAGAGACACCAGAGGCAGATTTAGAGCATAATCTTGGGGGAGGCCCAATATGACAAGGACGCCAATGAGAAAAATCTTCGGGGGAGGGGGGAATGTGACAAAGGTACCAATAATTGATCAAATTGATTCTAATAAAAAGAGTAAAGAAAAGAAACAAAACAGGGAAAGGGAAACAAAAACAGGAGATGGGGGCCGGGCTCCTCCGGCCTCCCTGGATTTGCCAGTGAAATAGGCTGCCCCCTGCCGGTCTTTGAGCTAAAGTTTTGATTGTCGTTCCCAACGCCTTAAGAACGACTGCTCAGGCACAAGTCCATTCATAAGTGCTTTCATCACTACAAAACTTTAGCGTAAAGATCGGGGACTTGTAAAATAAGCTATGAGAGGAATAACTACCAAAAGAGTTTATCAACTGTTTTAAGTAGAATACATATACAGAATGAATTATTCGAACTTGAAGCCGATTTCAGGCTTGAACGACATAATTACGCTGTACTCAACTAAGGCGGAAATTCAAGAAAAGGCTTGATTTAAGCAAAATAAAAAAAAATGAATAGATTGAAAAACCTTAGTCGGGTTTATCAATCGACATAAAAATGTCAAAAGTTGAGTGCGTTAATACTTCAATTATATTTGTATACTATAAAGCACAATAAACCACTAAAACCTCCTAACGCAACTAGTTGGTAATATTCTAGTTTAGTAGTTTTTAGTTTCTAATTTATGCTATTTTGGAAAGTAGTTAGCTGGATGAAACTTTCAGAAATGCATCCATAGCCTTAAGAATCTCCTGAGAAGACATTTTGAAGCACTCGACTCCATTCCTTCCACCTCCAGAGGATACTGACTTTTGATGACCTTTAATAGTCTAGTCACAGAGCCATCAGAGGCAAGGCTAAAGCGCTGCCTATAATAAAAGCCATTAGGCTTCAATTTTTAATTATTTATTTTGATTTTGCCAGAGGCACTTCAAATGGAAGGTGTAGTCGTATAAGATTCAGAGGGAGCTCATTGAGGAAATCAGAAGTTCTAGTGCCCTTTTTACGAGTCAAAAGTGATTGGAGAACAATTAGCCCCCACGCCTTCTTTTCCCTAGATGCATCCGAAAAAATTTTGAGATAGCCATTTTGTTCAAAATGACCAGACAACAAAAACTCCGGGTCTAAACAACCCCCCAGAACCCCGAGCAAGCGTTGTAAGTTACACCACGGGACATATATGTTTTTATGAAAGGGTTGGTCCTATAAACATTGGAGTAGGCTAATTTGATTGTAAATTTAAAGTTCTACTTCCCTTTTTATGAGTCAACAGTGATCGGAGGGCAACTAGACCCCCCCCCCCCCACACCCTCTTTTCCCCAAACGCAGCCGATTCAAAATAGTTCAACGATCATACAACAATGCTTCCGGGGTTAACATAACCCTCCAGGACCCGGGGCAAGAATTGTAAGTTATGCCCCGGGATGAGATATGGTTTTTACGCAAGGGGTGGCCGTATAAACTTTGGATGAGGCTCATCCAGTGGCGGATCCAGAGGGGGGCACGCCCCCTAGCGTAGTCTAAAGTAGTGTAATTTAATTAATTAACGCAGGTTTGCGTTGATTAAACTTGCTCCTAACACAAGTTTATCGGATCAACCTATTTTGCCCCCCCCCCCCCTAAAAAAAATCCTGGATCCACCTCTGGGCTCATCTGATTGGAAATTGAAAATTACATCCCCCCCCCCCCTCACGATCTTTTTTCTCCAAATGCATCCGATAAAAATTTTGAAATAGCCATTTTGTTCAAAATGGTCCAAAATTCAAATATTTATAATTTAGGAATAGAAAAATACCCCAAATCCCCCGGGGCAAGGATTGTAACGTTTGCAAGTTGCACATTGATAACATAAAAGGTTTTTTTCGGAAGGGTGGGTCGTAATAACTTTGGAGGAGGCTCATTCGATTGGAAATTGAAATTCCTTGTTTTTTAAGAGTCAAAAGTGATCAAAAGGCAACCAGCAGATCCCCTCAACCCTTTTTCCCCAAAGGCATCCAGTCACAATCTTGAGATAGATATTTTGTTCAAAACCGTCCAAAGGCCAAATAACTATGCTTCCGGGGTTAACTCCCCCCAACCCTGGGAAAGGGCGGTGATATGTGCAAGTGGCAAATTGTTACTTTGATACTTTGTTTGCTTTGATACTTGGATTACGGGAAAACTTTAATTTACGGGGCAGGGGCATATGCAAGTTGCTTTTTGTTTCTTTGATACTTTGTTTACTTTAATACTTTGATACTGTCTTTACTATGATACTTTGCTACTTTTGCTACTACACAGTGGTCTTTATACTTCTACAGTTAGGGAACGGGGCAGTAGCCAATCTCTTGTTTGTAGTAATTTTTGTTCGTTTCAAGCTTGATTTGCACATTCAATTTAAGTTTACATTAAGTTTACTTACATTAGCACCTGTAGCATGTTTATTTGCTCTGCTTGTTTATTTAATTTCTGCTCGTTTTGGGTTTCGTTTATACTTTAATACTAATTACTGGTCATATTCATTTCGCGTTACCATAGGTTGAAGATTTTTCCGATTTCAAGTCTCAAACGGCCTTTGGTTTCCTTTGAGAAGTTTCTTTTTCGGAAAGCTTTTTTAAATTAATATCTTACAAAAGTGAAACCTTGTAAAAATAATCTTATGCTCAAATGGTGTTGTAGAGAAAAGAAACCCTGATATGCCTTAAAACTCCGCTGAATTAGCAGGAATTGTAGCTTCAAAATTAAGACAACTAAAAAAGAGATTCAAACTCAAGATAAAATGTTTTTTTGGTCAGAATCCAGATAGGTGACCTGCCGTAAAAACGGATCAGAAATAATAAAAGGGTAACATAGTAACTTGGTAATACCTTAGGCAAGGGGTAGATTTTTGGCCCTGAATTCATTCCTGAAAGTCTCGTTCACCTAACTCAACTGCTTTGCAAGGTAGCAAGAAGCCTTTAAACTAGGATTCTACCCAATTTGTTGATAATCAACACAATCTTTGGCACCAAATCACCAAAGGGGGTGGGGAGATGGGGCAAGGATTTCTTTTGATTTTTATAAAATGGGAAACACAAAAAAAGGTTTTTGAAAAATCCAAGGAATGGTTTTTTTTTTTTTTTTTTTTTTTTTTTTTTTTTTTTTTTTTAATGAAAACACGGAAACGGTATTTGTAAAAATCCAGAAGAAGGGGCGTTTTTGATCCTTAATGTTTTTAAATGAAACATCTTTTAAGATTAGAGGGGGACTTTTTTATATATTTTTTCTATTACTTCTTGACAATACCCAAAAATGTGTTTATCAAAATCTAGGGGGACAGTTACCCCCTGTTCCCTACTAATTGGCAAACCTGAATAAAATTCCGCATTGAATACACTTTCTCTGAGAGTAGACCCACTGTTAAAGAGAACAGTTGAAGGTTCTTTGCTTCTATCAATATTTCCATAATATAATGCCACCACCAAAATATGAGTTGATTCAATGTAAACAAAATGATGAAAAACTCAACAAACCGATTACACACAGTGCCTTCGAGTATCCCTTACTTGGCTACCCCTAACTTCCCCGGATGTAATCTACAAGAGATAACAACAAATACTTATCTGGCCACGTGTTACTGAAACAGTTATGGACAATTAGGCAAATAACAACATTGATAACGTGTATTCCGATAAAACATAGCTTATTTACTGGATTAATGCTCAATAATACTTACTAAATTCATTAATACTGGTAAAAGCAGGTAATACTGATTTAATATAGATTCAATGTAAACAAATTGATGAAAATTTTAACACATTCATTAAATAGTCACTCATGATTGGGATCACAACAATTTTTTTTGACAATGACACATTATCGTGAAAAACAAATTTAATGATTAGCCTGAAGCTGATTTTCCATATCTCATGTGAACATCACAAATAATTTATGTTTCTCGTGAGCTGATCACGACATTGCCGTCCGTGTCATCTGGAGCATCTCATCAGATACTAAAAGAAAGCAGAAAATAAAATTTAAAAAAACAATAGAAAGAATTACGGATTAATGCCTCTTTACGCTAAAGTCTAATGGTTCTTTCACATTATTAAATAAAAAAAACAAGTTTTTTAAACTGAAAGTAAGGAGCGACATTAAACCGAACAGAAATTATTCTGTATATGTAAGGAAATGTCCCCACCTCAACGCCTCGCTCTTTACGCTAAAGTTTTTATTGTTTTATAAAGTAGAGTTGTGAGAAAGAGTCAAGTTTTAGCGTAAAGAGTGAGGCGTTGAGGAGGGGACAGTCCCTTTCATATACGGAATAATTTCTGTTCGTTTTAATGTCGCTCCTTACTTTCAGTTTAAAAAACTTGTTTTTTTTTATTTAATTTCTGATCGTTTTTTAGTTAATGCAGCTTTTATTTTGCCTCGCCGTCATTGAATAAGTAAACAAAATTTGCATAAAAATTTTACTCTTCTTTTGCTAAATGGCTGTCTCTAAATTTGGTTCTGACGTAATTTACAAATTAACTTACGTAACGAACTTCTATATTCGTATATTTTTCTTCTGGCAAAAAATACGTTGCAGATATAGTTGCAGATTTTTGCAGATATGAGCTTGAAACCTATGTAATAGGGTTTTGTGATACGCTAAATCTGACTTATACCGCCCTTTCACATCTATTTTTGTTTTCTTTGTTTTTATTACTAATTTCTTCTATTCATTTCTTTTATGTTCTTTATTTTATTTGTTATTTATATTCGTTTATATTCGTTAACTACATAGACAATATTTTAAAGGAAATTAGAGGTAGAATCCCCAATGTATATTCTGCATATATTCTGGTTTCTGTACGAAACCAGAATAACATTTTAATTTGGTTTTCAAATGAAGACATTTCGCTATAGTGCAATGATGCTTTCAGACTCCAGCATAAAACCTTCAACACAAGCTTATTTAACACAAAAAATGCTTACAACTGATAAGTCTATTAAAAGGTTACTAAAAGGAATTGACATTTTTATACTTGAAGTTGTATACGTATGTGGCGAACAGTCCAAAGACCCAGAACGCGCTAAAAGGATATCAGGATTTCGACGGACGAAAAACGATGCGTTGCTGCAGCCGGCAAGAACGGGATGAATTTCCCTAGCAGTATCGGTTGAAGGAATGTTGGAGCAGTGGAACCCGCTCCTTTTATTCTTCACGAACCACAGAGAAGGTGACTCAGCTTGAGATCAACGACTAAAAGGAAAGGCTCCCAAAAATCTTGCGTTCGTGGATGACATTTCAATCAGCAATCGTTTGTCCTACGCAAGATCAGTATAGTGAACACAGAGTTTCAGGATCTACAGGGTCGACACAGATATACAAGCATTTTGGAGAGTTTCTTACAGACTTACTTGCTGCTCTTCAAATGTTGAAGAAATAACTTGTGCACGAAATCCGTGCGAACTTCAGTTAGCTCCAGTTCATTTTCATGCGGTTTAATTGCAAAAATGTGAGGTCAACGCACTTCGCTACATGAGAAGCTTGAAAAAACAGCGACCAAATGAGTGATCAGTAGTTTCACCTCATCCCTGTGAGGCAACATTGAGGAATGATTTTGTCGGCAACAGTGAGGTGGAACATAACAAAATTCGCAATCCAATTGAAAATCAGTGGTCCACGATTCAAGAAATGAAACAAGATATTGTGATGTTGGTTAGAGAAAAATATTTAGTTTTTCCGTAAAAAAAGTAACGCAGAAAGCGAAGAATATTGTTGAAAGAGCTGGTTGAAAGAGTTGGTTTTATGCTGCATTTGTGTGCTTTGCTGCACTCAAGCGCATGTGCCGAACGGATTTCGAGCTCAGGAACCAGAAAACCAAGCCAGAAACATACTGCAATTAAAAAGTGCAGGATTGACCTAGATTTGTCATTAATCCAAGTGCATTAGTTAACCTTTAGTATGTTAGCCAGTTTTAAACAGGCAATTTTTTTCCAGAAAATAATGAATTCCCAGAAAAAATGACGCAAGGGAAGCGTCAGATGATTTAACCCAACAACGCATTACACTCCCGGCCGAAGGAAATAAATCAGGAGATGAGTATCTGGGCAACGCAGGCTATTCGTCAACATGCGAAGAAGTTTTAGTTTTTTCACCCTTCTCATATACAGAATAATTTCTTTTCGTTTTAAGATTTATTGTTGCACCTTAATTTCAGTTGAAAAGGTTTGTCTTTTTTTAATCTTAGAAGAGCATGCCAAAGAGTTCTGTCTTTTTTAGCCCGTATTTTTTGCTGCTATGTAAAATTATAAGCAAGTAAAAGGACGAAAAGTTTTTGAGTCAAAACATTAGCTACGAATAAACTATCTGTTTCTATCTTCGGTTCAATTTAACATAGAAATAACATTTTAAGAAAACAGTGGCAATTTTTTTCTTTTTTTTTCACAATTACCCGTCTTATTCCAGTACAGTCAAACAAATACGCAGAAAGTGGGACAGATCCAGCTGTCCATTATATCGTGATTTTTTACGTTTTAGTCCGAAGATTCTCATTTCCAACTTTCCCAAATTCTTTCCAACAAATTTTTTTTATAATTTACCACTGTGACGAATAATCTCCCCCTCCAAAAAATGGCTCATCTCCATTCAATCCGGGCATTTCTTCAGAAACTCTTGATAATGTCCATGTTGACACTTCGAACATTCGTTGGTTCTATCAGTAAGATTGTAATATCTTGATATAGTAATAGTTGATAGCATAATATGTGTAATAGTTGATAGGTGGTGGTTCAGTTCGGGTTTAGTTGCACATAAACGCTGAAATTTAATTTCTGTCCTTTAAGAAAACAATGTTCTTATTTGTAACAAACGCTTTACCGTAGCTTCAACGGGCCAGGGAACCATTGGAGAAGGTTTTGTTATGAATATTATTAAAAAGATAAGAAAAATACTGCAAACAATGATATTTTAACCAATGAACAACTGATTTGACCCCCCCCCCCGAAATGTTTGTCTGACTCGTAAAAACGTAACAAAAACGGATATAAACAAATTTTATATGCGTTTTTTTAGGTTCTTTTGTGTAACCCCCCCCCCCCAAAAAAAAAAAAAAAAAAAATTTTGAGTAAAACCCCCTCCGAAAAAAATAAATCCTGGGTACGACCTAATACAAACAGAATTTTATTTTCAGGGGGAGCAGTGCTAAGAATTTCAAGATGGGGGGTATAAAAAGTAGCAAAACCTTACCCCCCAAATTATATATCAGCTAGTAACCTAAACAAGTTCTACTACCACACTGGCTAAACATGACAATACAAGTAAACTTTGAAAAATTTTCATTCAAACTTTCTTGGAGGTTTTATTATGATTATTATTAAAATGGAAAAAAAACAACGAACTATGATATTTTAAGAATTCAACAATTAATTTGATAGCTATCAATTCAATTTTTCTTTTAGAAGAGAAAGAGAGAGAGGGGGGGGGCAGTGCAGCTGATTTTCTAGATGGTATACGATTGAAAAGGACCAAAGGACATGTCCAGTACCAAAGGACATGAGACAAAGTGTTTCCGCGCAAATTCTAAAGGACGGTAGAAATTGGGAAGGAGGAAAGGACAAGATAATAAAGACAGAGCGCAGAGAGAGAGAAAAAGGTACAAAAGGAAAGTAAAAAGATGAAAATTTATGGAACAAGAAAAAAGAATCAGTTATTAAGAAGCCTTAACACAAAAGGGTTGATGGTTTCCAAATTTGTAAAGTAGGTTTTGCACAAAAAAAGCACGACATAAAGGCTTGTGACTGTAGGCTACTTTGTTTATTTGTGCATTGAAAGTTGATTAACTTCAGATACCGTTTCAGTTATTACTTACGCTTATTAATTATGAGTTTATTCCCGTTCGAAAAATAGCCTGATTTATGGTATTCTTTTTTTCATATGATCGCAAGCGTTTAAAGTTAAGATAAAACGAACATCCATTTTAGATTTATCGCAATTTTTATCTTCTAGATTAACCGCGGGCCAAGTATAGTTAGCAGACCATGTGTCGTACAACCCTGGCCGAGTATTTTGACCATCTAATGAATCTGAATTAAACGAAGCATAATGAAATCTTCAGCATGGTTATTACAAAGCAGAAAAACGAGAAAAAAAACATATTAGCTTTGAAATTCTTCTTTTATAACAATATTTTTTTTATATTAAGCAAAGGCTTTATAATAATATAAGATTAAAAATATAATATTACAGAGCTAAACTGAAATGACTTCTCCTTCCTCATGTGTCATTAGGATCATATATTTCACCTTGTTATAAATGTGTTGATAAACTACAATTCAACACTAACCCCCTGCTTCATCTGAAGCCAATTACTACCTGAAGTACCTTAATTCGACGGGTAAAGTTTTTTCATGATTATAGAGGAGGTATGTTGGGGAGGTTGCTGGGGTGTATAAATAATCCTCTCGCTTTTTTCAGTCTTTTGCCTAAGCCTCCAGCCCCCCCAAAATAATTTCATGCGCAGCTTCATGATTCTATTTCGTGATGCAGCCTTTATTTTTATTTTTTTTTTGTTTTTTTGCGAAGATACAAGAAAGTTTTTTTTAATCTATGCGGGAAAGGGAAGTACTCAAGGGGGAGAGACACTCAGGGCCTGCCCCCCCCCCCTCCCCCGAAAAATCCTAAATTTCCTCAATTTATGGGTACTTCTTATTGAAATTACCCATACGTGCCAGACAAGAGGGGGGATTTTTTTTCGATTTTTCACATCCCTACGTTTTCACTCTTAAGAGTTTTACTTAATACTCTTGATTAGCAAGGTAGGCAAGTGACGTATAGGAAATGCGTTGATACGGCCAAAAACATAAAAATAGGGAAAAAGTAAGAACTTCAACTCAACACATCCCTTCCCCCTAAAGGCAGTTACTACCTGAAGCGCCGTAATTCGATGGATAAAGTGTTTTCAATTTTATTGAGGAGTTCTGTTGGGGTGTAGTAGGAATCTCCGGCTTTTTAGGGTCTTTTGCCTACACCCCCAGCTCCCAAAAATAATTCCATGCGTAGCTTCATGATGTAACTTTTATTCTTAGTTTGTTTCTGTGAAGATAAAAGAAATAGTTTTTTTAATGTAGGGGGAACAGTGACATACTCAAGAGGGAAAGACACTCAGGACCTGTCTCCCCCCCCCCCCCCAAAAAAAAAATCTGAATCCCCCCAATTTATGGATACGTCTTATAGAAATTATCCCTACGTGTCTAACAAGGGGGGGGGTTGTTTTTTCAATTTTTTGGAACCCCTATGCTTTCACTCTTGATTTTTACTTATTACTCTTTGTCAGCAGGGTAGGCAACTGACATTGAGGAAATGGCTTGACAGGACCAAAAACATGAAAATAGGGAAAAATTAAGAAGAAATAAAACCGAAAAAGAATTAAACAAGTGAACCTTGAGTCGTTTCCATTGGAGTTGCAGGCTGGTTATACGAATCATAATATATTTGGGAGTTGAACCCAGGACTGTGAATATCAGATTGATCCATTCTTAACGTTGGAGGTTCTACCACAGAGGTAATACTGCTTCCTCTTTGACGAGAATGAGGCTTGTTTGTGAGGTGCTTTTTGTGGCGGGCACGCATATTTTGAAACCATACCTGGAAATGATCACTTATAAATCATCATTCAGATATTTAAAATTCATAAGAAAAACTACGAAATTTTGTGAATAAAAAACATAAGCCAATGAATATTAAACAAATAGTCAAATATACAATTAGTTAAAAAAATCGTCAAAACCAGGTTTAAAACAAAAACTGTCTAAAAATTGGGATTTGAAGATCCGGTACTTGACTTTGTAAATTATTTTAAGTTATATAAAATATTTATTTAGCTATTTCTGTTGTTTATAGGATTTTTTACATATATTTTCGCTTTAAGTTTTAATTCAGTTATACAAATAATTTAGTTATATAACTTATATCTAGTTAAATATAAATTATTCTGCAACACACTTTTTTTTTTTTGATGTCATTACCTCAAACGTAGAAGCCACTCAAATCAAGAAATTCTATTATCACGTCCTAAATATTTTTTACCTCCCAATTCTAAGCGTCCGAGCACTACTTTATTCTGACTACACATAAATTTGTGCAAAAAGTCACGGTTGCACGCACTAAGTATTATTAGAAGGGGGAGGAGGAGGGGGGGGGTAAACAATTTACAATATAGAGAATTCTTATTGGAGAAAGGAGGGTTAGATACGCAAATTAAATCCAAATAAAAGAACACTAGACGCGTGGTAAATATAGGTACTTGTATGATACACCCCCTACCTAATATTCTTCTAATAGGTTTTTCTGACGCTCAATCCTAATGAAATATACCAAAGAAAGATAAAAATATAATACTTTACAAACAAATATGGAATATATATTAGCACATTAGGGGGGGGGAGGGGGGGTAAAATATAGCGGGTCTGCATGCCTAATATATAATGTAAAATTATTCTGCATATTATGTAGTAAGAATTGTTCTCCCGTTTCACACTGTCCAAATACTTTAACCCCCCTCCCCACCCCCTATTGTGGAAATATATAGCCCAAATTATATATTTTCAATCTATTCTGTCACTTCTCTTTGTCTTGTCTCACGCTAAGCTGAAAGAAACTAAAAAAAAAAATATATATATATATATATATATATATATATATATATATATATATATATATATATATATATATATATATATATATATATATATATATATATATATATATATATATATATATATATATATATATATATACTTACTCTTCATAAAGGAATCACTTAAATTTACAAGAAAACTAGGTCTTTATCATAAAACTTACGTTTAGAATTTATTTTCTATGTAAATACCAAAAAGGAAGAATTTTTTCATCCTTTGAAATAAGGAAGGTTACTTCATGAAGGTTACCTGATGAAGTAAGTTTACTTGAGGGTTAGGACCACAAGATCTTGATTCACAATACAGTAGTGTACGGTGAGATACAACATGGGAGGGGGGAAATGACTGAAAATGGGATTACCTGTGTAACCCTTTTCGATAATCCAGTTAAATTTGCTATCCTTTCGAGGTCTTGGCCATCTGGATTGGAATCAAGAACAAAGTTGGCTTGGAGTACAGCCAACTGCTCTTCAGTAAAAGTGGTTCGAACCCGTTTGGACTTTGAGTTTGCTCCACATTCATCACCATCTGAAATTACATATGTCGCATTTTTACATCTACTCTAAATGTCCCTAACCCGGCAGCAATACCCCACAGGTGACAGGCATACAAAAAAAACTTATTTCTAAGTTCGATAATAATTTTATTACAAAAAAGCAATGACTGTCAACTAAAGAGGATCACAGAGGAGAGTAAAACTCGCCATTTTCTCCAAATATAAAATGAGGGGGCGGTTTGAGCCCAACAGCCCCTCCCTCAAACGAAACGACAAAATCTCAATGGTTTCAATTCGATCCCCAAGACCTTAGACAAAATTTTTAACCGACCAACAAAAAATTGAACCTCTTGTCCCCCTCCCCCCCCCCAAAAAAAAACCTTCGTACATGTTTCAACTCGATCCTCCAGCTGTGACACTTACCAAAAATAAGTATAAAGTTCGTCAGCTTTTTCATAGAAAGAAACTCATCCTTTGTAGGATCGCCTCAGGTGTCCGTTGTGTAAAGTCACACAATTGTTTAAGAGCTGAGAGGTTACAGACAAAGCAAATTATTATATAGGATATTCTGAGTTAAGGATTCTAACGCTAAGTTCAGCCACATAGGATTTTGCCAAAATCCTTATAAAGAATTTGCAACAATACTTCTTCCATTGTCAATGTTAACTCGAAGATAACCAGTGTATGGGGGGGGGGTCTACCTAACTAATGGAAAAACTGAAACAATGATTGCAGCTCTGTTTCCAGTTATTGCAGAACAGAGGTGATGACCCCCATGCTTGCACCGTGGATTACTCTTGGTAATACAGGACAGAGGATTATATCCCAGGAGTAACAGGGCCACAAATTGCATCGAGAATAAGCATTAGCAGAAGCAAATAATCAAAAAAGAGGAAGTGCAAGCTCCGTTTCAAGTAGCAAATTTGATAGATGGAGAACATTGAATGGAGAATGTGTATTAGCGCCTCCAGAAAATGAAAGAACAAGAACGAGAAGCTCATCTTTACCTAGAAAATTTGGCAGATGGGGAATATTGCATGGAGATGTGCATAAGCTTCTAAAAATAATTACAGAACAAGAAGAAGCTCCATTTCAAGTAGCAAATTTGATAGATGGAGAATATTGAATGGAGAATGTGTATTAGCGCCTCCAAATAATGAAAGAACAAGAAGAAGAAGCTCCTTTTTACCTAACAAATTTGGCAGATGGGGAATATTGCATGGAGAATGTGTATTAGCGTCTCCAAATAATCACAGAACAAGAAGGAGCTCCATTTTAAATAGCAAATTTGATAGATGGAGAACATTGAATGGAAATGTGTATTAGCGCCTCCAGATAATGAAAGAACAAGAACGAAGAAGCTCCTTTTTACCTAAAAAATTTGGCAGATGGAGAATATTGCATTGAGTTGTGCATAAGTTCCTAAAAATAATTAAATAACAAGAAGAAGCTCCATTTAAATTGTAAAATTTGATAGATGTCGAACATTGAATGGAAATGTGTATTAGCGCCTCCAGATAAAGAAAGAACAAAAACGAAGAAGCTCCTTTTTACCTAAAAAATTTGGCAGATGGGGAATATTGAATGGAGATGTGCATAAGTGCCTCCAAATAATTAAAGAACAAGAAGAAGCTCCATTTCAAGTAGCGAATTTGATAGATGGAGAACATTGAATGGAGAATGTTTATTAGCGCCTCCAAATAATGAAAGAACAAAAACGAGAAGCTCCTTTTTAAATAAAAAATTTGGCAGATTTAGAATATTGCATTTAGATGTGAATAAGTGACTCCAAATAATTAAATAACAAGAAGAAGCTCAATTTAAAGTAGCGAAGATGAGATATGGCGAAATTTGAATGGAGAATGTTTATTAGCGCCTCCAAAAAATGAAATAACAAGAACTAGAATATCATTTTTAAATAAAAAATTTGGCAGATGGAGAATATTGCATGTAGATGTGAATAAGTGCCTCCAAATAATTAAATAACAAGAAGAAGCTCCATTTCCAGTAGCGAAGTTGATAGATGGCGAAAATTGAATGGAGAATTGTGCGTCAATAATAAGCGCCTCCAAATAATGAAAGAACAAGAACGAAAGAAGCTCCTCTTTAAATAGCAAATTTGGCAGATGGAGAATATTCTTAGAGAATGTGCATTAGCGTCTCCAAATAATTAAGCAAGAAGATTAAGAAGCTCCGCTTTACGTAGGAGATTTGGTACATCACGAAAAAATCCCGATGAGATTCACTGCATCTCTAGGGCCTGCAATTTATACATGCACACTGAATATTAGGCCTGATTCACACCTTGGGTTTGATCAGTAGCAGGATATTAAAATAGATGTGGGACGTGCTTCCAACCTACCAAAATATCATCCCTGATGAAATGTATGTTCTCAAACGTAGATGAAAATGAATCATCCACAATTGAATTTGATAATTAAACATTTTTTAGATTCAACAAAAATCTGAGTAGCTCGAGCTATTACTAACTCAAAAGAGGAATCTTTGGTGATATTACTGCTCATATTTTTTTTTCTCTACTTTTTTCTTTTTAAACCTGTGTGCAACAATTCAATTGTTGTCATTTTGCATCAAAAACTAGTCGGGGATACTGTCAGAAGATAATCCAAAGATTGCCGAGTTGTCAACGTCACCGTGACATTACTAGTGGCCAATAGCAAATAAAAGCCTCTAATGTCTCATCTCGTTGGTTTTTAATGTATATTTTATAAGCCATAGGATTTATTCTGTGAGGCATACGATTTATTTACCATTTGATGACTGATCTAGGAGTTTATTAGACTTTCTGTTTAACCTTTATGATACATGGATGGGTAGACCCGTAGGTCCAGTATGTTAGTGTTGATTTAAGTTCCCACAGTTGATTTATGTTTCCACTTCTTTGTCCTTTTGTTTCTCGTTAGACAAGTTGGTACTGTATTCGTTAACTATTTTGTGTTTCTTTTCTCTTTTTTTCTCTCTCTTTGTTTGCACTCCTCTAGTGCACTTTTAATCTATCAATAGAGGGCAAAAATAAATTATTATTATTATCCCCTAACCTTCTTGAATCAAAACTGTAATTCTCACTCATTTTTTAACAAAAACTGTGTAGCAAACAAACATTTCGAGGTAAAGAAATTACGATCTTAATGAAAATCACACCATCCGATTCAATCTATATCAGAGAACCCCACTGCAGTAGATGTTACAAGTTCTTATCTACAAAAGCGCGGAATTTTGTACTTTTTTGAGCAGAAGAAAGATAACGGATGCGTGTTTATTTATTTACCAAAAAGACCAAAAAGACCTCAATGAAAACGATGAAGTTTGAAAAAACTGGTAATATTAACTTGTGGAGACATATATGTGCCCAAGATTTCATTTTCTCCGTTTACTTAAACTTATAGGGCATAGAGACCGAGCCAAAAAGACCTCAATGAAAACGACGAAGTTTGAAAAAATCGGTAATATTAATCAGTGAAGACACAAATGTCCCCAAGATTTAATTTGCTCCGTTTACCTTAAACTTATAGGGCATACAGACCGGGCCAAAAAGACCTCATTGAAAACGATGAAGTTTGAAAAAAATGGTAAAATTAAGTTGTGGAGACACATATGTGCTCAAGGTTTCATTTTCTCCGTTTGACTTAAACTTATAGGGCATAGATGTTGGGCCAAGTAGACCTCAACAGAGACAAACAGATTTTGTTTTAGAAGTTACTATTGATTCCGTGCTGCCGACAGGTGGTTTCAGAAAGATGAAATTTTAAAATTAATTAGAAATAAAGTGTTATTTAAAAATAAATATAAGAAAAAAAACAATGTATTCTAAAACTGTCCTCGTTCTAAAAGTATTGAAATAAACCTGAATGCTATTCTTCGAAAGAAGATAAATTATTTTTGTAGGCAAAGACTGCTTTATTAACATAATCTTTAATAAATATCAATTTGTAAGGGCCTGAAATAATTTGTGGGCCAAAGCCCAGCGCACATGAATAAATTACACGCTCATCCTCCACCCCATTCTATCTTCACTCCCCCTCCCATCAAGTTCAAATTTCTTTTGGTTTGTTTCTTATAACCTGAAGCTGTCCTAAACCGATGGAGTGGTTAACACCCTAGACTTGCAGTCCTATGTCTTTCGGAACGGAGATTCAAGTCCTGGTTTCAGCGGCTATGATTATTTGTTAGGCAACAAGATTCAGTGGCGTGATTCTCTCGGTTCAGCTCCAAACGGGTATCAGGATGAATCTGAAAAAGGTAGACAGGAAGGGATACTTTTCACGTCTACTTTTTTCTTCCTCATTACCTTTTAACTCCCCCATTCGAGGACAAGCTGTTTTTATTTAGCCCCAGATGAACGGCCAAAAACCACTATCTTCGGCAATATGTCCTCATTCATTCGTAAAACGAGGCCTGGTCATCTAGATGAGGGGAAATTTTAAGATGATCCTTTCAAAAATTCAAATTTATTTCCGCTATTCTCATGTTATTAAACATGAGGTAATAACTCACGAAAAAAAAAACTTTATTCACTCATAGGCAAACCGGGACTTTTACAAACCAAATTTAAACATTTTACATTAACCAAACCTTAAATTTACAAGACTTCTAGACTTGAAAAACTCTGCTTCTCAGCAGGTTTCAACGCGCTAAATCGTCCTACCCGCTTCTGCCCCTACCGTGAAAAGAGTAATAATTTGTATAAACACAGTGGGATATGAGACTTTTTCCTACCCACAGGCTCGGAGGAGATTCACACGAACGGCAGTACATTTTGGCAAAGAAACTGATAAAGAAATTTTGTAGCTCAGCAATAGTTAAGTTACACTTACGGAAGGCCGTATCTAGGGTTGGAGGAGGGGGCTACAGTTTTTGAACCCCCTGAAGTTTTTGTTTGATTCGTAAAAAACATGACATTAATGCATAAACAATTTTTTGTTTTTGATGCAAATATATATATATATATACATATATACATATATATATATATATATATATATATATATATATATATATATATATATATATATATATATATATATATATATATATATATATATATATATATATATATATATATATATATATATATATATATATATATCATACTCCCCCCCCCCAAACCAAGCAAAAATTCTCGATGCGCCCTTGCATTTACTTTTAAATAATAAAGACAAGTGACTTTGTGAATGTTTTAACCCAGGCACGTAAATAGGATTCTGTACTTTGGACGCAGGGGGAGGGGGCAAAACATACTTAATATGCTGTTTTGATTTTTGAATGTGATGATTTTTGACGATGATTATGATGGTTTTATGGATATTTACATTATCCAACTGTAAAAGAACTTGTCTAAAAAAGGTTATACATAGGATAAAAATTACGTAGGTAGTGTGATACCGATAATTTCTTAAACCACATTCGCTTGACATAACATATAGAAAGAAAAACGAGCAAAAATGGGGTTTTAAAAGGCCAAATGATAGTACTAACAAAATACAACAAAGCAAATATTTCGAGGGGACAAACGCCTCTCTTCTTCAGCGTGAAACAAAAAAATATATTCAATGAGAGTGCCGAAGAAAAAACCAACAAAATAAAACGCGAAAAGTCAATGTGAAACAAAAAGCAACAAAACACGAATGAAAAACCAAAAACTTAAAAGATGAATAAAATTCAATAAAAGCCAAAAATTATAAGAATTAAAACCAAATACCTAACAACCATAAAAGTAAGTCATTCGCCAATATCCGCAATTTGCAAAAAAATCCAAAATTTTAACTGCCATCGACGAATATTAGCGACTAACTGAGAAATAAAAGAAAAACAAAACAAACCAGCAATTTAATGAGCTGGAGAAGTATGTCATCTGATTTCTGATTTTAACAATTGCAGTCCCAGATATAAACCTTGTAGCACTTTCGCAACCACATAATCAGACACGTCAACAACCCCTTAGGTCTCAAAGAGTGTCTACAGGGAATGAGAGCTAAAGGGAATTGAAATCATTATTCGTAAAACAGGAAAGTTTCTAATAAAGTAAATTAAACTTCAATTCCTCTTGTCCTTCCTAAAACTTCCTGAAAGTCTTAACTTAATCCTTCCATGGTCTTACCCAAGATGTTACAGTTGTTACACTATTTTGATACCCAGGATGAATAAGCAGTCTTCCGAATTTACTTCACTACTTCACTGTTAGTTGACTCAACATCCCACTAGGACTAATAGTGCCAGAACTTTTAAGTGGATCGAAAAGACATATATACTGACTTCACGTCCCCTAGCTCTAAGTGTAAAATAAGTCCCAATACCTTCTACTGCAATAAAGAAAAAAACAAAAGAATGCTTTTACGTACCATCCGATGAGGCTGAGCCTGTGTCCAATCCGTCCAAATAATGCACTTTACACAAAACTTTGTCCTCATGTAGTGCAAACTCCTCACCAGTGCTTAGTTGACGTCTGCAGGCATCACAAGCAAAACATGCTAAGTGATAGACCCGATCCTTGGCACGGCGTACCCAGTCTGAAGAGGATAATTTTCTGCAGCACCTTGCACATTTGGCTTCATAAGTTCTTGACAAAAAAAACATCAAACATTAAATCGCATTTTTACTTGTGATAAAAAGTTTTTTTTTATTGTTAATTAAATAAAACAAATAAATTATATTATATACAGACTAAGTGATAGACAAGATCCTTGGCACTACGCAAACAGTGTAAGAGGATAATTTTGTGCAGCACCTTGCAGCACTTATGAGTTTTTTCATTCCACAAGACACTTTTTTTGTTATTTCCATTTTTAAAAATGCAAAAACAACCCAAACTGCACTTTATGATTGCCATATTAAGTCAATATTGTAAAAATTAATTAATATACAAATTAGTTTATAAATAAGCCCACAATTCGCTCTCTATGATGTTCATGTGTTCAGCCTAGCGTTTCCATTCCAGAAATGTCACCCAAATTGCGCTCTTAGGATACCAAATGGCACTTTATGACGGCTTTATCGAGTCTAATAAATAAAAGAACGATAAGATATAAGAATTAGCTTTTTAATGAGCCCTTAAACAACTTTCAATGATGTTCCAGTGCTTCGATAGCGACGAATAAAACAAGAGGAAATATCATTGCTACCCATTTGCTGCTTTAAAATGAACCATCAAACATCTCTCTGCGATGCTGCGGTAGACTGCTACTTCTGCTCGTCAATCCACTATTTACGAAACTTACAAGGGCGGTGGAAGGGAGATTATACAAGAGGGAGGATTCTAAAATACAGGTTTATAGTTTTCAACCATGATGATTAAGTCATTATCCCTTTTATGATCACTAGCATTTCCACTCCAGATATGGCACCGAAAAGTGCTATTTTAGGTGCTATATGGTCCTGTATGACGATGTTATCAAAATAAATTTGTAAAAATCCTGTCAAAATAAAAACTATCTTTTAAACGAGATATTAAACACCTCTCTGTCATGTTGCAGTAGCCTGCTAGTTTTGTTAGTCAGTAGATGATTTGAGAAAAAAATCAAGGGGTGGGTGGAGGGGGACATATAGAAGAAGGGGGACCTCTAATCCTCAGGGTAAAGGTTTTCAACCATGAAGATTATAGTAATACCCTTTTTATTCTTCTCGGCCTTTTCATTCCGGTAATCGCATCCATAATTATCTTTAAGTGGCATGTGGCACTTAATGTTGGCGTTATCAAGTCGAACTTGTAATAAGCAGTCAGATTTAAAATTAGCTTTTAAATAAGGCCTTTAAAAAGCTATTTGCGACGTTCCAGTTCTCTGCTAGCGACAAAGACAAAAGCAGAAGAAAGTAAAAGAGGACAGATCAGTGCTACACATGCAAAAAAGCGAATTAACTTGTTGCTCAAGGTGGGAGGAGGTCACAGCTTCTTAGATAGAGTTTTTGACAATGTCGATTCAAATAGTGTACTTTTTCTTCCGATTCAATGCCGTTTTCAAGGAGTTTCAAGCTTTTCAAAATTCTTGTAAATTTGTTTTAAGATAAAATTTTACGATTAAGATTAAACGAAATGACAATTATCATTCCTGAATCAGCTGCTAATAGCATTTTCTTCAATTCTCTATGATGCTACAGTAGCCTACTAATTCGGTTAGTCAGTAGATGATGCATGGAAAAATTTAAGGAGGGTTGGGAGAGGGGATTGTAAACCTCAGAATTAGAGTTTTTCAATAATGGAAATTAAAATAGTAACCTTTTCATTCTTATAAGCCTTCCCATTGCAGAAATGTCACCCTAAATACGCTTTGTGGTTGCCATATCGCACTTCAGGATGGTGCTATCAAGTCAAATTAAAAAAAAAGTGATTAGATATAAAACCTAGCTTTTAACTGAGTCCCTAACAGTTCTCCATCATGTTGCAGTAGCCTTCTAGCTCTGTTAGTCAGTAAATGACTTATGAATAATATTAAGGGGCTGGGAGGGGGAAATATAGAAGAGGGGTAATGTAAATTTGAGAATTAGGGCTTTCAACCATGAAAATTGCGATAGAACGCATTTCATTCTTCGCAGCCTTTCTATTCCGGGGATGACATTCTAATTGCACTTTTTGGGTGCCATATTGCACTTTCTATTGGCGTTATCAAGTTATCTTTATAAAAAGTGATTAAATATAAAAATATGTTTTCAACAAGATCTTAAACAGCTCTCTACGATGTTCAAGTGCCCCGCCCAGCTCTTCCGTAAAGCGCTCCGTAAATAACACCCAATTTGCATTTGTTTTTTTGGGTGCCAAATGGACCTTCATGGTGGAATTATCAAGCCTGATTCGTGACACATATTAGTTGCGTCCATGCAAAGAGGCGATTTTTCTTGTTCTTCAGGATGGGCAGCTGTAAGTTTTATATTTAGAGTTTTTGACAATGGCAATTTCAATCGTGTAGTTTTCGTTTCGATACCGTTTTGAGGAGTTTTAGGGTGATTGCCATTCTTGGATCATCTACAAATGGCGGTTTTTTCTCACTAGACAATTTTCTTTTAAATGCATTTTTGAAATTATGGTTAGTACGAGCCGTGGTTGCCTCTCTACTACGTTGAATTGCTGCAACCATGATCGTATCTAACATGTCTCCCACTTCTGACATAATTACAACAATGCAAGTTCAGTGTTCAACTAGAATTGCATACATCTGCGCTGATATATCTTTAATCAGGCTCTGACCCACTTGACCTAGATTATCTAGACGAACCTCCTTTTGAGAATACCTTAGAAAATACTTTATGGCAATTATCTTAAGTGTAAAAATACCAGATGCGACCTTAAACATGACAGTGACGATATGTACCTCCTCCTAGAAATACAGGGTAGTATCCTCGTCCATAGTCCTCATTCTTTCGAGATCAAAATGGACGATAAATTTTCTTTTCTCCTTACGCATAATTTAGTAGCTTTCATGTTGTATTTTTAGTACCAAGGGCAAACAAAAAGAAAATCGGACTATTTGAAAGTGAAACAACCACATACATCTTTAAACATGAGAAAAAAATCAGAAAGAATATCTGTATATGCAGTTTTTTTGCAGTAGTGGACACCAAATCAAAAAAAGGAAGCGGGGGGGGGGGGGAATTTAGCGAAAAGAGTAAAAAATATATATCACCAAACAGGTTAAGAAGGGGTAGCTTTCTTTTGAATGTATAGTTGTGTTTGGAAATCCTCAAATTGTTAGTGTTTGACTTGTTGCGGATAAAAAGCGGAATCAAATTTAAGTAATTATTTGATTTTTGCTTATTCATTCTCACGGCTCAACGTTGCAACACTGACGCAAATGTGTTGCTACCCTAAAAGTTCTATGACTTTGAAACAATCAAAAAAACAATCTTAGAAATAGGTATGAATAGACAGACCAAAGATGGGCATAGAGGAAGGAGAAGGGTCATTTCTAATTTAATGTCTTTGGTATTTTAACAACTTAATTTAAGACAGATGATGCTGACATCATAGGTTGAAGTCTTGTTCTGATAGAGATTAGACCTCGATTTGCTTACATCTTAGCTGTTGCTTCTTGGCCTGGTAGAGTAAAAGGAAAAAAATGATGGTATTTTCACACTTTATCGTGGAACCTTTCACACTAACATAGCTGAAGAATTACGTTGCAATATGTAATCTTACGGACGAAATTTTGTCCTTAAATTAGTTAGTGCTAAATAAAATTTTATGTTTAGAAGTTTAAATTACCGTATGTGACGGAAAAGCTAGCAAAGCAGTAGCAAAATCTGCATCATATGGATCAGGAGGCTGGGATTGCTGATAAAATTATATCAGTGGAATCATGAATCATGATCATGGAGAATCATGATCATTTAGAATCATGATCATGGATCGTAGTGGTTGTGTTGGTCAAGCTTGATTCATAAATTTTGATGAAGTACACGCTATATTTTTCCCTTTTTATAATACCTACCCCAGTAGTACAGAAATCGAAACCTCGTATCTGTTTACAGACTCTCCGACACCAGTTTAAAGCTCACAGAGCTTGCTGGCAAACAGCCTCACATTACTTAGAAGTATATGGCTGCCGACAGTGCCCTTACTCGTTGCTGTAATTTTTTCTTTCTTTTTTTTGTTGATTTTCCTTGTTTGAAATGCTTGTTGCTCTTCTTTTTTTACTCAGCTTTCTTCTTCTTTTGCAGCGGGTTACAAATTATTGTCAGTAAAACAAGGAACAAAGGTAAATGGCTTTTTATAAATACCTTTGAAGTTTTGGGAGTCAACATTATTATTATTGTAAATAATATGCTCGTTTCAAATGCCAATTTTTTTATATGATAGCCCATAACTGGAATTGTGTGACAGATATCGAATTGTGAAACTTTTTATAGGACCAAATTTTCTTCTACCAGAGCTAGAATCAATGGATTGGGATAGCTAGATTGGGATGGAGGAGGAGCGTGCGTAGTTGTGTTGGCCTCAGGCGGCTTGGTGCTGCGGTGAGTTGTAAGTAGTAGTAGTAGTCGTAGTAGTAGTAGTAGTAGTAGAAGCAATGGCTAAGACATAATGAAGCCACAACAGCTATATATATAATAGCTCTAATAAAAACAACTTTTTTGTTCTAAAAGCCCTCGGGCCAGGCCAATACAAGACGACAATTCGTTTCTCACTGACATAAACAAAACATTAACATACAAATAAATCCAATTACAAAAATCTGTTTCTATGCTTCATTGCTAGTCTTTGAAATCGTCCTAATCTTTCCACAATTACAAAACACTCTCCCTCCCTATACTCGCTCGCCATCTTTCATCAAACCTACAATCCCCATTAACAACCTTTCGTAACTCACTCAATTCCTCACAATCACCTATCAGATGACCTTCATCTTATCCATATCTCCACACACGGGGCAAAATTAAGGACCATCCAACTATTTCCTCCTCCCTAAATATCATCTTCTTGCCCCATGTGGTAAACTATTCCCCTACCTTCAATCATGTGCTTTTGCCCCTCCTTTCTCAAATTTTTCTCATAAAGTACTTTCACTAGCTAAACGATAATGAAGCGACAGCAACAGCAACAACTAAAACAGCATAAAAAAATATACAAGAGCTAGAATTAAATGCAGCTATAACAGCTACAATAACCATATGAAAAATATAGCAGCTAAAATATAATAAAGCTACAACAGTTGTAAAAGCTACCACAGCTACGTAAAACATATAATGGCAAAAATATAATGAAGTAACAAATACTATTACAGCTACAGCAGATATGCAAAATATACAACACTTAAAATATAACAAAGACAAATAGGTATGGTACTATAACAAAACAATTCAAAAAGCTGAAAACTGAACTTAAATTAGGATCAAACCAAAAATTTAGTCAAAATAAAATTAAATTAAAAGTAACAGGGGAACTATTCACAGTGAAACATTGCAAGGGCACTAATCTTAAAAATTGAATAATACTAGGTAAAATTAAAATTTAAGAAATAAAAACTAATGCTACATTCAATTGAGATTAAATAAAACAAAATTAAATAAAATTAAAATCTGAAATTAATTAAACTTAAAACTAAACTAAGATTTCTCTTCGTGATATCTTGCATAGAGATCAGGCCTTCCTAAATTGGAACTAAGCAGAAAAAATTCCGTGGAACGATTCATAATTAAAACGATTACAAGCAAGCAGTGTAATGATTAAAATACTGAAAAATTACCTTTCATAATCCTGTCGACAATACACTCTACCAGATCGTACAAAACACGACGTGTGACGTTCAAGGGGAGATGTGCAGATGCAGCACCTTAAACAAGTCATGTGCCATTGTTTTCCATTGACCTAGGGGGAGGAAAGAACTATCAATCCAAATTGCGCTGCTATGTGAAATGATATGAAATGTTACTGTAATCCAAATAAACGGGCAATAAGACTGTTTGAATTGGTTTGGTGGAGAAACTTACCGAACCTGGCACGTCTAAAAAAAGGAAAAAAAAAGAAAAATAAAAATTATTGGAAAATCAGATTTTAATGACAAACACCTCCATACTGAGTTATGCAGTTGAGGTAGTAGCAGATGCCAAGTTTAAAAGAGAGAGAGATTTCGAAAAAAACAGCAAAAAATAAGCTAAAAACACCTTCATACTGAGTTACGTAGTTTTGGCAATAGCAGACGCCAATTTTAATGGGAAGATTCGGAGAAAAATTAACAAAAAATAAGCTAAAACACCTCCCTACTAAGTTATGCAGTTTTGGCAGTAGCAGAAGTCAAATTTAAAAGAGAGAGATTTGGCAAAAAATCAGCAAAAATTAAGCAAAAAACACCTCCATACTGAGTTATGCAGTTCTGGCAGTAGCAGATCTCAAGTTTAAAAGAAAGATTTGGAGAAAATTCAGCAAAAATAAGCTAAAACACCTCCTCACTATGTTATGCAGTTTTGGCAGTAGGAAATGCCAAGTTTAAAAGAGAGAGATTAGGAGAAAAATCAGCAAAAAAAAAAATCTGAAAACACCTCCATAATGAGTTATGCAGTTTGGTAGTAGCAGATGCCAAGTTTAAAAAAGAGAGATTCGGAGAAAAAAAAAAGCAAAACTAAGCTAATGACATATGGCACCAGATAACTTAAGAAAGTAACTTCCCTTTGAAGTTGTAGCTGTCTTTGGGAATATATTCCTTGATATCATTTAAATTTTTACGAACGAAAATGACCTCCAGCTCAGGGTTTTCGACCGTAGTAATTCCAATCAGAATTCCAGAACGAAAAGTTATTCTCACTAGAAAGTTTTTTTCCAAAAAGGTTTACAAGTTTACGGTTACCACAGGCTGCAGTTTGAACTTTACGAGATTGCAGCTGCGGCATCAACAAAAGGGACGCTGTCATCCCCTTAGCATTGGGATCGCAGCAAGGGACGCTATCACCCCCATATTGCATGGGAACCTGATGTACAAGATACTTTAGGGTAGGGGTATAGATTCCCCAAATAGACTATTTTATATTTTCCCAAACAGCTTGGAACTTTTATCCAAGGGTCATTGGGCAATGGAACCTATACTACTACTACTACAAAAAAAAAAAAAAAAAAAAAAAAAAAAAAAAAAAAAAACCTGGTCCAGTTCACTTCTAAAAAACTTCTCTCTTCCGAGTGCACTCTAGGCAATGTGAAATCCTAATGTACAAAACAAAATGCCGCTTGCGGACCCATTTAAAATGAACCTTTTTACCCACCGGCCTGGACTCGAAACTCATATCCAGTGTTCTTTAACCAATGAACCAACAATACAAAAAAGAGATATAGGCTTAGTTCACTTTTTTTTATCATGTCGGCTTTAAACTTACCCCGTAGGTACTAGGACAGGGGAACGTTAACTTACAAAACAAAATGCTACTTGCGGGCAGTTCTAGCGGGCATCCTTTCTTTATGTATCCACATAGACGTCTACTTGCGGGAATTCTAGTTCACTTTTCAAAAAGTTTTTCTTTTCTCAATGGCTTGAAACTTACACCCGTAGGTCTTAGGACAGAGGGAACCCTAGTGTACAAAACAAAATGCTACTTGCGGGCAAGGGCCCATTTAAATTGAATTTTCTTCCCAACTGGCCTGGAATTAAAACATACATCCATAAGTACCGTGTATACATTATCTAAATGGAATTTAATATATAAAAAACATTAAAGCAACATAAAGCTTAAAGCAAGGAATCAGCAAAAAGGAGGTAAAACTCTTTTATTTTTCTTTGAAATTTATTCATCAATTTTTTTTTTTTTTTTTTTTTTTTTTATGACAAGAAATACAGGCCAGGGGCCGTTTTTTTCGGCATCTTGTGTTTCTGCCAACGTAATGGCCACTTTCTGAAGACAAAATTGAAGAAAAAATATAATTAAGTATTTGATTAGAAAATTCTGAGTAAAAGTTGGCAAAACTTTGATTTGAAAAATCTAAAAGTGATGCATAGAGACAGCTGGAAACTGGTTCCAATCCCCATCCATTGAAATCCAGCTTTAAGTAGAATGTTTTTGACAATGCAATGCAAGTTCTCAAGGTTTTGCGACAATGCAAGCAAGTTAACACTGTTTCTCCTCACTCGCAACAAAATTCCTAATCAATTCAAACATTTTTAACTCTAATTTTGAAGGAAATTAAGTTTTTTTTTTAAACCTGCTTGCAGCAATAAGGTGGTCTTGAAATTTTAGTAATTTCAAAACCCCCATATTTTTTTTTAAGTTTATATGCATGCACTCAGAAATGGCGATAAAAATCTAATTTTGATTTCTAAGAATAAATTAGAATTAATTTTAATTCATTAATCATTAATTTTAATTAATAGAACTTTAAATTAAATTTAAGAACTGATTAGTTCATTTTAGGCCAAAACTTGTAAATCCACTATATACAATGCTAGAGAGCCCGAATCTAGAACAATCTTCTGGGGTAAAGTCTCTGCGTGAAATGTTGTGGGTCTTCAGTTTGGTAATTTTAATTTTTCGAATGGTTTGGAACTAGAAGAGAGAGCCGCAAAAGACTTTCTGAAGTATTCCATAAACTGCGGAAATTCATGAACATGAACACATCCGCAAATTTTTCCAAATTTACTTTATACAGCCTAATATCCCCAAATTTTCCCCATGGAAAATTGGGTTCTTTGAAATCTATTTAAAACTTAACGTTCGTTAATGTGTGAGCGTGAAAATAAAAACATATAAATCGTTTAAATACGGTGCAATTTCAGAACTCAATTTTTTTATTTGGGAATATCTCTAACTGGACAACAAATCCGTCGTGAAAGGAACGTCAAACCCGTCATGAAAAAATCTCTTTAAGACTTTCCGACGGCGAAGTTCTCCATGGGGATTTTTTGCGGAAGAACTTCCATTGGAGGGAGGGGGGATTTCCGTAAAAAATGTTCCACGGAAAGGGGGATTTCTGGCATGGTTTGAAAAATTATCAGAAATTAAATAAAAACAAGTCTCTTTTCCAATAAAAGTAGGCTAAGGAGAATCTTACAGGGGGAGTTATCCGCAGGGAATTTTCTGGGGGAATTTTGAACGTTGTAACGAGGATGGAATCGTCCAGGGAGAATTTTCGAATGGGGGATTTCCGGCATGATTTGAAAAACGATCAGAGATTAAATAAAAAATAAGTCTTTTTTTTCGAATGAAAGTAGGTAAAGAGAATTTTGCAAGCAGAATTGTCCGCATAAAATTTCCCGGGGGGAATTGTCAACGAAGAATGGGAAACTCAGCAAGGGAGGAACTTTCTATGGAAGAAATTATCATGGGGGAAATTCCTAATGGAGGTTTGGGGGACAGATATCCCGGCATTATTTGAAAATCGATCAGAAACTAAATATAAAAACATTTTTTTCCAACTGAAAATAAGGATTTATATCAAAACTTAAAACAAACAGAAATTATTTCGTATATGAGGGGGGGGGCCCCATCCTCAATACCTCATTCTTTACGCTGAAACACAAGGGCCGCTTGATTAAGTAAGAAGTTTTTTAAACTACTAACAAACTATTGGGTGAAGAGTAAGAGATTGAGGAGGGGGTAGCCCCCAAACACAATATTTTTGGTTCATTTTAAATTCTAATATTGATCCCTACTTTAAGTTGAAAAACTTAAATTATTATTAAGAACGTTAATTATTATATTTTATTATATATTATATATAATAATATTAAATTATTATAAAGTACCAATAACAGTGGACATGAAACCTAATTGTTCTGATCGGTTAAGTAGAAAGTTACGTAACCATTATTATATATCTTAAGAAATTTGGAAAAATGGAATTTCAATTTTTATTTAAAAAGAGCTCTATGGTGAAAACTGACTTTGGTAATAACAGGCAATAAACTTTAAAAAAATGAAACGTGAGGAAAAAATCAGCTGACAATAAGCTATGTATGTGTGGCACCATTTGAATGTTTATCTTTAGGAATAAATAAATTGTTGATATTTGAAAGTTTAAGAACGAAAAGCGTTGTCAAATATAACTAACAAATTTAGCTTATTTATTTCCACGGTTCAACTTGGCAACACAGACGATAGTGTAAAACTGCACGGAAAATTTTGTAATTTTGAAACAGAAAATGAAACATCTTAGAAAACCGCAGTTTTAAGATTTAATTATACCTAAGATGGGTCATGGGGGAATATTTTGAGTCCTTGATACTTGGGAAAATCACAAACTAACAAGGCCGTACCCAGGATTTTCGTTCAGGTGGGGGTATTTTTTCAGGGGCGGGGGGATACCAAAAATTAAAAATGGCATCCAAAAATTTATTTATACACATTTTGATGTTTACGAGCTGGAGAGAAATATCGGGGGGAGAGGGGTCAAACCCGGTTAACCTCGTCCCCCTGGATACAGCCTTGCCAACTCAGCTACTGAAGACAGAGAAAAAATATGCGAGAAAAAAACAAAATGAACTGAAATCATGAAAAGGTAGAGAAAAAGAGACTAACAAACCTGAGCAAGAAATCGATCGGTAATTGGCTGACCGCAAGAGGCGCACCCGGCTTCGGTCGGGGATACGCAGTGTTTTGGAGAAGATATATCGCTCTGCAAAAATAAAAAGGCCATGAATAAGAATTAGAAAAGGTCAAGAACGAGAAAAGGCAAAGTTCAAGCGGACTGAAAAGTAAGAACTAAACTGCAAAAATGAAGTGTCCCAAAGATATAGATCAAACTAGATTTTTAACTATAAAAGGCCAATATTGATGTTTTGGCAAAACTAACACTTCGATACGGTATGATTCAACAGAGTAACGCTAGATAGAACTAATTATTTTGTTTTTGTTTTTGAGACGAAATTGGTTTTCCTTTTGATAGTTTCCCTTTCAGCTTGATTAGCACTTTAAGCTGGTCAAAAATGCCGTATGAGGTCCCAATGCATAATACAAAAGGGCCGATGAGGTCCCAATTCATTTAAAATTATCGTTTATTCTAAGGATGTCATGAGACAAATCATTAAAACCTAGGAGCACTAAACTTTTTAAAACTTTTGGAGCACTAGCCTTGCCAAAAATATCCAATTTAGACAACCTTCTCTATTTTTTTTTTTTTCAATCAATTTTACCCCTCCTCTTTCCCACAGCACGGATTTGAACAAAAAGCGCTGACTTCACGTTTACACTATTCTCTATGTATTTACACTATTTATACCTTACGCTATTCTCTATGTATTTTTGCTAGACAATAAATATATCCATGTGAATACCCCTTGATGACATGATGAAATCCCTCTAATACCCGGAACAGACACGTACGTGGGATTTTTTCGGGGGGGGGGGGGCAATAATAGAAAAAAGTATAATAATTGCCAAGAAATTTGGGAAAGTATATTATTTCTGTAGGGGGGCCCGGCTCTGAGATCCGTTTCTTAAGTACTTACCTGGCGTCGAATAATAAATTGAGCAGACATGTGAATACGCCTTTGCGTCAATTGAAATATGCGTATCAATTCGAATTCTCGTAACAATTTAGAATTCTTCAAAGACACTATTTTTCGAAAAAACAATCTTTCAATAAAAGTTATCCCATTAAAGCCCTTAGTTGCGTAAATTCAACAGGCGTATGAGATTTAGTCCTTGATAGTTATTGCCATGTTGGGTACTATAGGCTATGTGCCTATGGTACTATATATGGTAGGCTATGGTACTATAAGCTGTGTGGCTGGTACTGCGACGTATGCTAAAGAATAACCATAAAATGATGGAGAATGAAAGGAGGTTATAGAAAATGAGAAAATGTAACTTAGAGGGAATTTGAGCTGTCCACTAACTTTATGTTGGGCAACATAAGGAGAGGGGGGCTTAGATATTTGGGTTCATCGAAATGGGCAACCGCATGTTACATGCAAGACCCTACTTCTCTGCCAAAGCAAGAAATTTAATATTTTATTGATAGTGCCCTTAGCGTTTTTATGCTTGTTAATTTGATTCCATAATTGCTATAAGGAACGCAACCCCTTTGGGAGGAGATCCCTCCTTACAGCATTATTACTGCGTGCCAACATTACCTCTGAGACTGGGAGACTATTTAGATACCCTTTCGATAATTCTCAAAATATTTCATCTACAATATTTTGACCCAGTTCGTGCCAAAATTTCGATTTTATCGGTCCAAATGCAATAACTTGAGGTGATGTATTTCGTTGCCCAAAAAGGGCACTAGGTCTTGAAGTGCCTATTCTACTGAGCCCTCTTTCAATAATCTAGGACTAAGGACTATGAACGGTCGCATGCGTGACTACCCTTCACCGGAAAAGTACAAAATTTCATCTTTTGGCGTTAGCACCTTTAGTGTTCCCATACATCTTACGTTTCATTCCAAAATTTTCATTAAGAGCGCACCCTAATTTGGGGGTGTCCAGTTCCTATTTCTAAAATTATAGACATTTTCGTGTGCTAATAGCTGTTGATGAACAATTTTAAAATTTATACATTTAACTGGTTTAGAATAAGCTGTATAATGAATTTTATCCATGCATTTCTTTAATTAAAACTTCGTTTTTCTTAGAGTTTTGGTTTTTATGAAAAATATTGGTCTTCATTTGCTGTTTGTTGGAACAAACTTCATGATCCAATGTTTTCTTATATGTGATACAGGCTATTTTTAGCCTTTTTAAAGGCGTTTTTTTTTTAGAGTTTTGGCAAATATTGGTCTTCATTTGCTATTTTTTGGAACAAACTGCTTGATCTAAGGCTTTCTTATAGCCTATGTGAGAAAGGCTATTAGTCCCTCCATCAAACCCTCTTTTTTATATTCAAGTTTAATATTCGTGACAATGCTTCGAGAATGATAATAGTCTGCGAAAAAGTGCATCCCACCAAATGATTATTAGGGGAGAAACTTAAATTTCAAAGATAAATTATAGGGGCATCATTTTCTAGTTTCCAAGGTGAGTTCTTCTAAAAAATATTTGAAAATGATGTCTCAAATGGAGGCCAGAGGGAGGGAAGGGGGTTCAGTGCTGATATATACATATAATCAGTAAAATGAGAAACTGTTTCCATTTAAATTTCGATAAAAACAAAGTTCCTGGTAGAACGCCCCCCCCCCACCCCGGTTAGGATATTTCTTAGCAGCGCTTTTAACACCCGCTCTCTTCCGCCATTCTTGCCGTTAAGCATAACAGTGTAATCTCTTTTGTTACACGGAAAATATTTGGCAGTAAGTGGAAAGCTATCATCCTGTAGCACCGATATTAAAGACTTAATGATAAAATATTTTCGCAAAAGAAGGGAGATTAGATTTATTTTAAACCCCCTCCCCCAACAAAAAACCCTTATTTTTACCTGAAAGATTACGAAGAATTAGACAATTAGGGCAAAAAAATTGAGGCTTCAGGGACACCCCTCCCCCCCCAACCTAGAGAAAGATCCACTGATACTGCGCCATAATAACTGCTGCACAATTGGACGTCACTCTACATAGTTTGAACAAGCATCAAATGAATCAACTTACTCTAGCGAAGCTTTAGGGAAAATGTCTATATAAACTGTTTATTTTGTACGGATCATTTGCATCTTCAGAAGCAAATGCTCCACCGCGCGGCATTATTGCCTCTGAAACTGGGAAGCTCAATATATAATTTTTGGATAATGTTAAACCTTTTCGTTAACTTACAATTTTCTATCGACAGCTTTTCTCCCACCTTGGGGTAAAATAGTAGTTCTTCGCCACAGAATGGCAGAAAAAACACTACTTTACTGTATCATATCTTTATTGTTACCACAAAAGGGCACTAGAACTTTTGATTGCTGCTGGAATAAGCCTTTTTCCAACTTCCTATGGCCATTTGTTCGATACGACTACCCGTAAGAAAAAAACAAACAAAGAAATAAGAGCGGTTTTGCGGCAATTCTTTAAAAAAAATGCAATGTATCGCATTATTATGAACAGTAAGAACTTGAAACCTTCGCAACAAGGTTCTCTGATATGCTGAACTTTGTGAGATTTCTATCAAGACCATTTGATCTTTGTGGGTGTTTCACCCCTTTTTCGAAAATCAAGTTAAATTTCTCAGGCTCATAGCTTTTTGAGAGTAGCCTTAAGCTTGATTAATTTTACGTAATTAGAATTATCATTAAAATTTAATTATTTTGATGCATATATTGATTATCAAAATTCCTGTTTAGAGAGTCGGTTAGTATTGGCATGAGTTGCTCCTTACTTACCCGTAAACTCGAACTGTATGAAAAAAAGAAATATTTTGTATTTTTGCAGATACTGGCTAGAGATTTGTCGGGGCAGATAGGAGCTAGAAATTTGCTAAATTTATTTCAATTTCTGTTAGAATAAAGACTATTAGCAACCAAATTCTTATGGACGAAAGCCGGTCTAAAATTTAACTATTTATTTTCGCGTACTTATCTTAACGTTTCGACGTAGTAATACTGATGAAAATTTAATACCTGTCCAAATAACCTTAAATTTCCAAAGCAGCCGAAAGAAAAATCTTTGGAAAGGGAGGTTTTCAGATATATAAGATCTGAGGTCTTCTGAGGTTTGGAGGTTTTCAGATATAGGACGAGTTCGAACAGAGTCGTTCTTAGGGTTGGTGGTACCCAAGGAAAAACAAATTGCAGCACCCCCCCCCCCCCCTCTCCCCCTAAAGACTCAAATATAAGCAAAAAAGCCAAATCAAAGTGGGCAAGCCGCAACCACGGGCAGTTGAACCAGTTCATTCCTCTCCTCCCCTTCTAACGGCTCTGATTTCAGAGCCCAGGAAATGTTTCTAATTTAATGTATTTGTCACTTAAAACTAAAAGTTTGTGTTCCTTTGACTGGTCTAAGATATTACACACATTTTCAAGCCATCAATTAATTATACGTATTATTAAAGTTAATAAGGGAGTAGTTACATGTTTATCTTTAGATTATGATACACAAATACGAAACTAAACACATTATTCGCGAGAAGAAAGTAGACTCTGATAAAGAGATGAGAAAACGAATAACATATTAATTACATTGAATTAAGTCACATTAACTGTATTAAAAACACAAATAATTATATAAATTATATTGATCAAACATAATAAAATCGAATTTTTACCAAATAACCACGTATTGAACAATGTGGCGGTGCATATTAACACGCGCATGTGTACCCGCAGAAATTTCTAAAATACGATCTAAAAATTTTTAAAAAACTCATCGAAATTTTGTTTATATGCATTTTTGTTAATATTTTACAGTTATGATAAAAATCTCGGGAGAGGGTGTGGGGTTCAAACCCGGTATTCCCCCTGTATACGGCCTTGTTTCTATCCCAGTGCGTTAATAACGCACTCTTAAATTAAAACTAAATATATGATTCATAATATCATATCATTCACATTCCGCATTGCTGGAAACATGGATAATACTACTTCAGACCGCTTTTACTCATTATAATAGCGCCCGCCACTCCCAGTACAGACTTTACCCCACCACATCCAAAGAAAAGATTAGGTAAAAACTCTATCAAGCCATGTGCAGAGGACTTGGAATGCATCATCATTACCAAGAGTCTAAGGCTAAACTATCACAGTATAATCTTTCAAAAGTCAATTAGCTTAAAATATAGAGTTCTATACAATGTCTTATTTTGGTCTGTTTCGTAATTTATTTTGTTATATTAGTTGTCCTTTTGGCGCGTGTTCTTAAAATGTATGTTTCAGTCTTGTTGTTGTTGTTGTTGTTTTTTTGTTTTTTTGTCTTTAACATTGTAATGTTTATTGCGACAAGCTTTGTAGAGCTTACTGCATTTTGCATTAACAAATGAACAATTAAAAAAAACACAAATAGGGTGCAAGGGCATATTTTTTGGGGGGTTTTCTTTTTTGCTCAGAAAGATGGTTACAAAAAAAACTTTAAAAAACACACCAAAATTTGTTTAAATGTATTTTTGTTAAGGTTTAACGAGCCCGAGAAAATTTTTGTTGGGGTTCAAACCCGGTAACAATCCTCACCCCTAGATACGGCTTCGGTAACCTTATACTCTTCTTCGAAATTTTTTGTAGGCTTTCTCCAACTCCCTTTAAGGAAATGTCTTTTTCGGCTACTATTGAATCCAAATGCGCTTTATTTGACTGTCGCAATTGGTGACAACAGTTCACAAAAATTGGTAGCCCTGGTCAAAATAAAAAACAGGTTGTTGACTACCTCTTTCCCTCTACTAACAAAATTTGAACAGGGATGTCAAGAAGGGGCTAGAACCTTTAGGGCCTAGACTTGGAATGGAGCCACTGCGATTATCTAAGGGGGGTTAAATTTCGGTACTGTTCTATTAGCTAGATAACACGTGAGAAGTGAAGTTTGGTTAACGCTAATGAAATAAAACAAAATATGATGAAAATATAATAGTTTAGAAACAAATTTCGGTACTGTTGCATTATGCGGGCACCGCGAAGAAGTTAAGTTTGGTTAATGCTTATGAAATAAAATAAGATGAATATATAATAGTTTAGAAACAAATTTAGGCTATATATTTGCACATTGGGGGGGGGGGATAAAGCAGAGCATATATTAAATACGTAACCTAACCTAACCTAGGCACCTTTCTCCCCCCTAAACCCCAAAAAACAATCTTTTAAATACTGTAATCGTTAAGAAACAACGCTTTGCAATCATTTATCTATAGCGGTCTCTTGCATATAGCCCGTTTGACGGGTTTCGTGACTGGTTTCCTCGACACAATTTATAGCGGTGGGCCCACATAATGCACCAGTACCCAAATTTCGGCTATATATCTGCACATTAGGGGGTAGGGGTAAAGCATAGCATATATTAAATACGTAACCTAGGTTACGTGTTTAATATATGACTTCTTTCGTGTGTAGGTTATAATGGACAAGTACCCCTTGTTTATTCAGTGTCTCATAGGAATTACTGGGTAATGCCTATTTGATCTTCTCTATTCTTGAGTGGCTGCATGGGTGCCCATAAGCTGAATTCCAGGGGGGGGGCAAACCTCATCTAATTGGCCCGTTTAATGCTATTTAATAGAAATCTCAGAACAAAAATATAAAAATAAGGCAGCATCATTCAGCCTGGGGGGGGGGGCGGGAGCCCCCCCATATGGGCGCCTATGAGTGGCTGTCTCGCATGTTGCTTAGCTAATAGAACAGTGCTTAAATTTCTTCCGGCTCCAATACATATAAAAAAAAAGACCGAGCTTACTCTGTCAGATTTGCTCTCTCCTCCAACAGACGTCAGCATTGAAACACTTGTTGCAATAGTCTCTTCCATCCACTTCATGACTTAATCTCACTAACCACAATTGTTCGTTTTGACTTGCACACTCGCACACCAAAAATATACTGCTAAAATAAAAATCATCATGTTATCTACTGAGGATTAAATGGCCTACAAGCCCCGCCTATCTATTTAAGTCCCTCCCTTTTTACAAAAAGCAACTTATTATTGGTTCATATTGATTTTATTATTCTGAAGAGACGTGCGTCGGAGGGAAATGCAACACCTCTTGTTTTTCAGCAGAATAAGAAACATTATTCCGCAGTCGGACAGTATAATTAATGATTGCATTGACGCAATTAAGCTGGCGGGCCGTAAAATGTACAGAGGAGGATAGACATTAACAAAATGTGTGGAATAAAAGAGTGGTATTTTTGTATATGAAGTCTTCTAAAGGAAAAACCTTACTAACAAAAGGGCGGTTTCCCTACCCAAGGGCCTTAATTCAAGAAAATGTAGGGGAGAAGCAAAATGTGCAATTCTGTTGTTTTTTATGGTAATTTCCCACTATATGGACATCTACAAGGAAACCAGTCACGAAAAACCCGTTTTTGACGGGTTAATTCAATACACCACTATACAGTAATGCAATACTTAGGTTGGTTTTCAATGCGTTTAAGGTATTTCAGCTGTTGTATTCTGGGGTTTACGGGGAGAAAACGGTACCTAGGTTAGGTTAGGTTACGTATTTAATATATGCAATGCTTTTTCCCCCACCTCCCCCCCCACTAATGTGCAAATATAGAGCCCCAATTTGTTTATAAACTATTATATATTTATCCTATTTTATTTTATTTCATTAGCATTAACCAAACTTGACTTTTTAGATAGGCCCATACAATAGGAAATTACCTTTTTCATCAATTAAAATACCAAAAACACGTTTTTATATAGGCCTATAATAAAAAGAAAATACATTTATGAGGCAATCCGCCACTGTGACTCCACAATCAACACTCTTTCCAAATATAACCAAGGGCGCCAGCAGAAAATTTTCCAAGGGGGGGGGACGCCAACATATCAGTGGTGGGCGGGTGACAGGACATATATTTTATGAATTTGGTTTCATGCGATTGCGCTTAATTTTAGATAACCTTAAGAAAAAACTCCCGAATAAAAATACAAACTAAATTGCCTTAAAAGTGTAACAAAAAACATTAAAGTTTACACAACAAGGATTCCTGGTAATGGCATCATTTGATCTAGTCAATAATATATTTAATTATTATGCATTTAATCTTAAAAGAAAATCAAACTCAACCCAAAATTACAGAAAGATCTATTGCTTCCGTAGATTAGTAGGACAGATGTATAGACTTGTCTTTATGCAATTTCCTACGTCTTAGAATAGTTTACAGAAGGAGTGGAAATACTCAAAAATCATACTGCCTACATATAAACCACGTTCTAATTTTATAACGGCCATGTAAAATGTACCTCTTTCATAACAGGACAATTCTTCCTCCCTCGAACTTAAATCCTCTGTATATTCAGACATTAAATAAAATAGAATAGCGAAAGAAAAACTAAATTTGAACTTACTACCCAGGTGCCAATTTAACCCTTTTTCTTTTTATTGTCCTCTTCAACTAAATAAAATGAACAGATTCAAAAAATTTCATCATAATAGAATATTATCAAATAATTTGTGATAAAAAAAACGAAGTAAAAAGTGACATGGACCAATGTTCATCAAAACTAAAATGGAATAATTGCTACGTCGGCAGTATTGGCTTTTTATGTTGATTCTAAATATATAAAATTCTTTCAGTTTATTGTTACCCACCCAAAACCAAAAATCTGATAAAAATTTGCCAGATTTTTGAAAAGGAAGGAGAAACACCCCCAAAAAAGAAAGCAATCTTATTGAAATCCCTTTATTGGATACATCATGAAAGGGACTGTTCCCTCCTCAACGCCTCGCTCTTTACGCTAAAGTTTTTTATTGTTTTACAAAATAAAGTTGTGTGAAAGAGTCAAACTTTAGCGTAAAGAGCGCGGCGTTGAGGAGGGGAATGCCCCGCCCCTTTCATATACCGAATAATTTCTGTCCGTTTTAAGTTTTAATGTCGCTCCTTACTTTCAGTTTAAAAAACTAGTTTTTTTTTATTTAATTTCTGAACGTTTTTTAGTTAATGCAGCTTTTATTTGTATAAAAATTTTACTTTTCTTTTGCTAAATGGATGTCTTTACAAATTAACTTACGTAACTAACTTCTATATTCGTATATTTTTCTTCTGGCAAAAAATACAAAGTTGCAGATTTTTGCAGATATGAGCTTGAAACCTATGTAATAGGGTTTTCTGATACGCTGAATCTGACGGTGTGATTTTCATTAAAATTCTTTCACTTGTAGGGGATGTTTCCCCCTCTTTAAAAAATCGAGTAAATTTTCTCAGGCTCGTAGCCTTTGATGAGTAATACTAAACTTAATAAAATTTATATATATAGGATCAGCATTATAAACACATTCTTTTGATACATTTATTGACATCAAAATTTCGTTTTTAAAAGTTTCGATTACTATTGAGCCGTATCGCTTGTTTTTTTATTGTTTTTTTATTACGTATATGTTATTACTTATATGAAAGGGTTCTCCCCTTAGTCAATACCACGCTCTTTACGTTAAAAGTTAAAAAAAAATTTGATTCAGAAACCCCTGAATCACAAAGGCCGTTTAATTAGAATAGATAGCTCTTTTGAAAGCACTAAAAAAAAACTGTAGCGTAAAGAGCGAGGTATTGACTTGGGGGAGAACCCCCTCAAATACGTTATAAGTTCTGTTCGTTTTAAGTTCTAATATTCCTTCTTACATTTCAGTTGAAAAAACTTGTTTTTTTTTATTTAATTTCTGATCGTTTCTTAAATAATGCTTGGAAATCCGGCGCCCCCTTCATAGAAATGTCCCTTCCCCCAAATAAACATCCTCCCCGGCAATATGCTCCAGAGTAACCCCCGCTTCTAGCCCCCCCCCCCTCCAGAAAAAATCCTTCCTGAAAATGGTTGTATACTTTCCAATAACCAATAAATAATGCTGGCAAGTCCGGCGCCCCCTTCATGGCAATTTCCCTTCCCCCATGAAAACTTCCTTCATGGAACAGATCCTCCAACATAACCACCGACCCATCCTTCCCTCCCACTACCAGAAAAAATCTCCTCTGAAAAAGTCTGTATACTTCCCAATAACCAATACTAGGGGAGACTGGGGTAATGGCGGTCAGCGGGTAACGGCGGTCACTAGGATTTCTCGTAAAGTGGAAAACGCAGATTCACACCGATGGGTGCTGCCATCTCAAGACAGGTTATGGAAATACTATTAGAGTGCTCGGCATCTTGCCAGCCTTAGTTTGTTCGTTGTGTAAGAAAGACTGTTTTGACGTTTCACCTTATAAGATAGACAATAGATTAATACACTATCAGCTCTTTCTGTTTACATTTCACGGAACGAGACTTATCTCGCAATAACAAGGTAAGTCATATTGTTGTATCAAGTAGCATTTTATTAAGGTTTAAGTACTGATATTCTGATTTTTAGTCGTTAAATAATAACCATGCGGTTGGGGTAATGGTGGTCACCGCGCTAGGGGTAATGGCAGTCATGACCGGCATTACCCCATTAGTACTCATTTTTTTTCTATGTTTCAGATGCCCAAAAAATATATAAGGAAAACAGATAAAGCTGCATGGACTGCAGAGGACTTAAAGAATGCAAAGACAGCCATTTCTAGAGGATTATCGATTCGAAAGGCTGCTGATCAATTCAAAATACCATTCAGCACGTTGCAAGAACGAACGAAGAGTGGGATTGATTCTGATCCAAGCTTAGGCAGGAAGTGTGTCTTCCCTCCTGTTCACGAAGCAGCTCTAGCTGACCATGTAAAAACTTTATCAAAGATTTTTTATGGCATCACTGAACAGAAATTAAGAAAAATTGCATTTGAATATGCGGAAAGAAACCTATTAAGCCATAGATTTGATAAAGAAACAAAAATGGCTGGCTTGGATTGGATGTACGGATTCATGGACAGAAACAAAATTAGTGTGCGCAAACCTGAAGCCACAAGCATCGGAAGACCCATGGGGTTTAACAAAGACGAAGTAAATCGTTTTTTCCAAAATTTAGAACAGGCTATGGATAAATACAAGTTTAAAGATACCAATTATTGGAATGTAGATGAAACAGGGATCACCACTGTGCAGGACCCTGGTCTAATACTGGCAGAACGGGGCCAAAAGCGTGTGGGTTCTATAACAAGTTGGGAAAGGGGAAAAAACATTACAGTTGTGTGTGCAATGAGTTCGGGAGGGCTTTATGCTCCACCAATGTTCATATTTCCTCGAGCTCGTATGTCCCCACTCTTAGAAAAAAATGAGCCACCTGGATCAGTTTACTCATGCTCTAAGACAGGCTGGATCAATGAAGAACTGTTCGTTGTTTGGTTAAAACACTTTACTCAGTTTACTCATGCTAGTAATGACAGCAAAATGCTTCTTACTTTGGACAACCATTCCACTCATTGCTCATCTGAAGCATATGATATTTGTAGGGAGAAAGGGATTGTTATGGTGTCACTACCGCCCCATACATCACATAGACTTCAGCCTCTGGATCTAGTATTTTACTCGCCTTTGAAGGCTGCTTACAAAAGGGAATGTGATTTGTTCATGAAATCCAGGAATTTAGTAAAAATAACCCCTTACGATGTAGCAGAGATATTCAATAAGGCATATTCACCAGTTGCTACGATTGCAAAGGCAACAAGTGGGTTCAAAAACACAGGGATCCATCCTCTTAATCCAGGAGTTTTCACAGATGAGGATTTTTTGGTAGAGGACATCCTCCAGAAGAATCAAGACTTGACGCCTGTTTGTGTGGACGTTTCCTTGAAAGCTACTGCAAATGAAGACATCGTAAAAGTAGGCCGATACGAGGTCACGACTAAACAAAACTTAGAATCCTCTGTCCTACGTGATGAAGTTCATACTCAGCCTAACACACAAATTAATGTGTCTATACAAGAGATTTCTCCTCTACCTGGATGCAGTAATTGGGCTGATGAGCCAAGAAAAGGAGCGAGACAAAAGCAACATTCTCAGATCTTGACTTCAACACCGATGAAAATCCTGCTTCAAGAAAAAAAAGAAAGCGAGAAGAAAAAGAAACCAAGATCAAGGAAAAACTAAAAAGGAAAGAAGAAAAGAACCAAAGAACTAAGCGAGTAAAAAAAGAATTTAATGGAGAAAAGAAAAAGCCTGCTGTTCCTGAAAGAAAAACACAAAAAGTGGAGCAAAAGAAAATGATCAGGAAACTTTTTGAATGTGACTCCGATGCTTCAATTGATGAGGAAAAGATTTGTGAAGACGAATCAGAAAGTGAGCTATGTTTGACAGAGATCGGCAAAGAAACCTGTTTCTGTTGCAAAGACACCGGGAAAGATGGAGAAATGTAGTATCGGTGCACTTCTTGTGCATTATGGGCACATCAAGAATGTTCCGGATGGGACACTCCTGAGGGCTATTTATGTGACATGTGCTCAAGAAAGTAAAATTGACTTAAAGTTTTGCAAGCTCATAAGTTATATGATTTTTTTTTTTTTGGCGCTTGAATTCTTTAAGCCGTTTTTTGCTATGGAAAGATGTTTTTTTTTTTTTTTTTCAAATAATTGATTTCTAATTATGCCCATACTTTCAATTACATTTTTGTAATTTCCTAAATACGGAATTATTTAAAAATATAAATATTATTATTTAAATTTAACTTGTTTATTTCATTAAAATTTACCACATTTTTTTATTTACAGCCCTTTAGTAGAACATGACCTTACCGACTGCCATTACCCCTAGTATAGAGGGTAATACCGGTCAAAGCTGGTTTGGCAAAACAATGCTTAATGCCTATATATAATCTTGATTAAGGCTCAATTCAAGTATGCAATAGGTAAAATATACTATGCTAGAGATTTAACGTGTTTAGGTTTGAATTTTATCTTTCTTTTAATTTTTATTCTCATTTTGCCTTAGGTGACCGCCATTACCCCAGTCTCCCCTACATAATGTTAACATTGAGTAAAGTTCATAACTTTCAGCCCTCCCCCTGGGGACTTTGGGGGATCAAGTCATCCTAAAAGACATTTTTATCATATTTTCGACCATGCTGAACAAAATGGCTATCTCAAAATTTTGATCGGGTGACTTGGGAAAAAAATAAGCGTGGGAGGGGGCCTAGTTACCCTACATTTTTTTTGGTCACTTAAAAAGCGCACTAGAACTTTTAGTTTCCATTCCAATGAGCCCTCCCACGATATTCTAGGACCACTGGGTCAATACGATCATACCTGGGTACAAAAAACAAAAAAACACACACACCCAAACAAACATACCCCGGCATCCGTGATCTTTCTTCTGTCAAAAAATGTAAAATTCCACATTTTTGTAGATAGGAGCTTGAAACCTCTACAGTAGGGTTCTCTGATACGCTGAATATGATGGTGTGATTTTCATTAAGGTTCTATAACTTTTAGGGGGTCTTTCCCCCTTTTTTCGAAAATCAGCCAAATTTTCTCAGGCACGTAACTTTTGATGGGTAAGATTAAACTTAATGAAACTTATATATTTGAAATCAGAATTAAAATCTGATTCTTTTCATATATCTATTGGTATCAATAACCCGTTTGTTAGAGTTTCGGTTACCATTGAGCCGGGTCGCTCCTTACTTACAGTTCGTTACCACGAACTGTTTGAAAAACCTTTTCTGTTTGTTGATTACATTTCATGAAATTGTAAAGTTTTATGAATACAATACTTTTGGTGACACAAGAAAAAACTATCAATATTTCAATGATCTCTGTTTGGATTTTGAGTAGTGATCAAACAGTTCGAGGTAACGAACTGTAAGTAAGGAGCGACCCAGCTCAATAGTAACCGAAATTCTAAAAAACAGAATTGTGATACCAAAAGATATATTAAAATAATTGGCTTATTATGCTGATTTTAAATATATAATTTTCATTAAGTTGAGTTTTAACCGTTAAAAGCTACAAGGCTGAGAAAATTGTCCTAATTTTTGAAAAAAGGGAGAAAGACCCCCTCGAATTCATATAATTCTTATGAAAATCACACCATCGGATTCAGCGTATCAAAGAACCCTACTGTAGAGCTTTCAAGCTCATATCAGCAAAAATGTGTAATTTTGTAATTTTTGCCAGATGATAGATCATAGATGCGCGTTTATTTGTTTCTTTTTTTTCCAATCCAGTGGGCCTAAAATGTCGAGAGAGGGCTGATTCTAACGGAAACGAAAGGTTCTAGTACACTTTTTAAGCGACCCAAAAAATTAGAGGGCAACTAGGCCCCCTCCCACGCCAATTTTCCCCCAAAATCGTCCGATCAAAATTTTGAAATTGCTTTTTTCTTCAACATAGTTGAAAGGCCCAATCACCATGTCTTTAGAGATACAATACACCCTAGAGCCCATGGGGAAAGGTTTTTAAGTTATAAAATTTACCTATTGTTTTATATGTTATTGGAAAGTATGCATACATTTTTCGAGTGGGGAGGGGAGGACGAATTTTCTGCTGGAAAGATTTTGCACGGGGAGAATTTTCCATGGAGTGGGAAGTAACCAGGGGGTGAAATTTTCAGGGGAAATTTTGCACTGGGTTAATTTGCCAGAATTGCTATTCGAAATTTCTTTATATGACTTGCTTTTTCTTTACCGATTCAATTTTAGCCGTGGAGATGTTAAGGGCAATTGTCCGGGTCAAATTTTCGCCAAAATTGAATTACCCAGAGGATATTTCTGTGGGAAGGGGGATTTTTCCGTGGAGTATAAGCCAAGTATCCTTGCGTTATTTAAAAAACGATCAAATAATGAATAAAAAAAAGTTTTTTTTTCAACTGAAAGTAAGAAGCAACATTAAAAATTAAAACGAACAGAAGTTATTACGTATATGAGGGGAGTTGCCGCCTCCTCAGCACCTCGCTCTTTATGTTTAACTTTTGTCCCAATTCTTTAAAAACAACTGAAACACAAAGGTAGTTTCATTAGAACAATAGGTAGCTTTTTTAAAACGGCCGAAAAACTGTAGCGTGAAGAGCGAGGCGTTGAGGAGGGGGGCAACCCCCCTAATATACATAATTATTTATATTCATTTTAAATTTTAATGTTGCTCCTTACTCTCAGTTGAAAAAACTTGTTTTTTTTTATTCAATCGAAGCTTTGAGACAAACATTTTTCTAAAGGCAATAGAAAAAGGATGTCAATTAAAGTAAAAGTAAAATAAAAAGTAAAACATTATCGAAGTAGTTCGTTCCAAGCAAAATATTAAAACTAAAATGAAGAAAACTAAATTGAAAATTTTTAATTCAACATTTCTAGAATACCAAAAACCAATATATTTGACACTTTTATACTTCAGAAGTGTAAAAAATTAAATCTTTTGCAAAGTGACAACTAGATTAATACAATCACTCCTGTTCAGGGGGAAAATACAAAAATTCCCAGCATTCCGTTCAGGGGAAACATTTCTGATTTTAGTGCCTTCATATATCAGCTCATGGGTACTATTGCAATGCAAGCAAAAGTTGACGGCAAGTTTTTACTGAAGTTGTCCCTTACTAATTTGGTTTCCTTGTGTTTACTATAATTAAACAAACTTTCTTATGTACTAATAACTGCACTAATTACTAATAAACAAATGCATATTTAGGATCACCATAAAAAGCTGATTCTTTTATTGAATGTTATCAATAAATAGGCTCTTACGCTTTCGTTATTGACAAAGATTAACTAAAAAAAACTTTTTCCACAAAATAAAATTTTCAAAGAAAAGTAAAGAACTCAAAATCAAAACCCCTATGCCTTCCCAAGGCCAGAACAAAATTTGCACTTTACTGAAAAAAATTAAAATGTTTTTAATTTTCTAAACTTTAATAAATCAAATAATATTAACATTTTGATTACTAAATATCAGTAGGCTATATGTATATTAAACTGAAAATGTACATTCATTTGTTTTTCAGTAAAGTGCAAATTATGTTCTGGCCTTGGGAAGGCATAGGGGTTATGAGCCCAACTTATGTTAATTTCTGCTTGTTTTGAGTTTGACTCGGTTATTTATTGTAATTTCTGTTCGTTTTGGGTTTCATTTATTTATCAATGCTGATTTGTGGTAGTTTCACGCTTGGTAGATTATTTGATTTTATTTTTTTTCTTTTTATGTTTAATGGAGTTCTTTACTTGTCCTTGAAAAACTTATTTTGTGGAAAAAGGTTTTTTAATTAATTTCTGTTCGTTTTATATTGACATAGTCTTTTAAGGGAAAAAGAAAATAATACTTTAAATCTTTTCGTTTTTTTTTAAAGACTTTACAGTTTGGCCTGCTATTTGTATGCTGGAGAATAATTTTCAGCAATATTTAACAATACACACCCTTTTAAAAATCCTTACAAAAACAGTAGTGTTTAATTTAGTTTCTCACCTCCTCTAGTTGATCTGAATTGGCAAACTTAATACCATTCGCAAAAAAATCTGTTTACTTTCTTTGATAGCTTGGATACATTTACGCTATTTGGATTTGGTTATATTTTAAGAGCAGAAGTAGTCCCGAAAGTTTGAATATAATACCCAAGTCATTCTTGGGATACTGTTGATATGCCCTATTGGGAATTAGAATTAACACAGTGCATTTTGATTTAATCTTAAGGCAACATTTATTTTTAAACATAATGGGCAAATGGGAGGGTGGGCGTGGGAGGATTAGTTGCCCTCCAATAACTTTCGACTAATTAAAAGGGCATCAGCCTTTTCTATTTTCAATCGATAGAGCCCTATTCGAAGTTCCCACGACAACTTCAATACGAAGTACCCTGGTCTAAACAACAACAAAAAATAATACATTATACCCAAATCGATGTTTACTATATAAATCGATACCAAATCGATACCAAATTTATACCAAATCGATGTTACTATATAAATGTCAAGCCTTCCAATCACTTTCGACTATTAAAAAGGGCACTAGGCCTTTCGATTTCCAATCGAATGAGCCCTTTTTGAAACGATAACACTTTCTATAAACACCTTTTATGCCCCCAGGGCATAAATTACAAGCCTTACCCTAAGGGCTGTTAGGGTGGTTGTCATCCTCTAAGACCTAATTTCCAGAACTTTCAACTACGTTAAACAAAATGGCTATCTTAAAATTTTGATTGGATGTGTTTGGGTAAATAGTGTGCGTGAGAGGAGCGTTAACGCTCTCCAATCACTTTAAACTATAAAAATGGCACTAGCCCTTTCAATTTCCAATCAAATGAGCCCTTTTGAAGTTTCTAAGACAACACTTTCAATAAAAACCTTATATGCCCCCAGGGCATAACTTACAACCTTTGCCCTGAGGGCTGGGGGGGGGGGTGTCATTCTCAAAAATCTAATTTCCAGAACTTTCTACAACGTTGAACAAAATGGCTATCTGAAAATTTTGATGGGATGTGTTTGAAGGAATGGTGGGCGTGCGACGGGGGTTAGTTACCCTCAAATCACTTTGGACTATTAAAAAGGGCACTAGGCCTTTCGATTTCCAATCGAATGAGCCCTTTTTGAAACAACAACACTTTCTATAAACACCTTATTTGCCCCCAGGGCATAATTTACAAGCCTTACCCTAAGGGCTGTTAGGGTGGTTGTAGTCCTCTAAGACCTACTTTCCAGAACTTTCAACTACGTTACACAAAATGGCTATCTCGAAATTTTGATTGGATGTGTTTGGAGAAATAGTGGGCGTAAGAGGAGCGTTAGTCACTCTCCAATCACTTTAAACCATTAAAAATGGCACTAGCCCTTTCAATTTCCAATCGAATGAGTCCTTTTGAAGTTTCTAAGACAACGCTTTCAATAAAAACCTTATATGCTCCCAGGGCAAAACTTACAACCCTTGCCCTGAGGGATGGGGGGGTCATTCTGAAAAACCTAATTTACAGAACTCTCTACTACGTTGGACAAAATCGCTCTCCTAAAATTTTGATTGGATGTGTTTGGAGGAATGGTGGGCGTGAGAGGAAGGTTAGTTACCCTCCAATCACTTTCGACTATTAAAAAGGGCACTAGCCCTCTCAATTTCCAATTGAATGAGCCTCTTTTGAAGTATGACAGCTCTATCTATAAAAAAAATATATGGCCCCCAGGGCATAACTTATAACCTTTGCCCTGGGAGGTTTGTCATCCTTAAATACATAATTTCCAGAACTTTTAACTACGTTGAACAAAATGGGTATCTCTAAACTTTGATTCAATGTGTTTGGGGAAATGGTGGGCGTGAGAGGGGGGTTAATTACTCTCCACTCACTTTCGACTATTAAAAAGGGCAATTTCAATTTCCAATCAAATGAGCCCTTTTTCTATATAAACTTTCAATATAAACCTTATACACCCCCAGGGCATAACTTACAACCCTTGCACTGAGGGCTGTGAGGGGGTTATCATCCTAAAAGACCTAATTTCCAGAACTTTCAACTACGTTGAACAAAATGGATATCTCAAAACTTTGATTGGATATGTTTTGGAAAATGGTGGGTGTGAGAGGGGTGTTAGTTGCTCTCCAATCACTTTCAACTATTAAAAAAGGCACTAGCCCTTTCAATTTCCAATTGAATGAGCCCTTTTGAAGTTTCTACAACAACGCTTTCAATGAAAACCTTATATGCCCCCAGGGCGTAACTTATAACCCTTGCCCTGAGGGCTGTGGTGGAGAGGGGTTGTCATCCTTAAAGACCTAATTTCCAAAACTTTCAACTACGTTGAATAAAATGGCTATCTAAAAAATTTTATTGGATGTGTTTGGGGAAAAGGTGGACGTGAGAGGGGGGTTAGTTTCCATCAAATCACTTTCGACTATTAAAAAGGCCACTATTCCTTTGAATTTCCAATCGAATGAGTCCTTTTTCAAGTTTTTACGACAAAGATTTCAATAAAAACTTATATGCCCCTAGGGCATAAGTTATAACCCTTGCCCTGAAGACTGTGGAGGGAGTGTCCTGCTCAAAGGTATAATCTCCAGAACTTTCAACAGCGTGGAACAAAATGGCTATCTCAAAATTTTTATTGGATGTGTTTGGGGAAATGGTGGGCGTGGAAGGGGTGCTAGTTGCCTTCCCATCACTTTCTACTATTAAAAAGGGCACTAGCCATTTCAATTTCCAAACGAATGAGCCCTTTTTGAAGTTTCTACGGTAATGCGTTCAATAACAACCTTATATGCCCCCAGGGCATAACTTACAACCCTTGCCCTGGTGGCTGTGGGGGGGGGGGGGGGTTGTCATCCTTAAAGACCTAATTTCCAGAACTTAAAACGACGTTGTTTAAAATGGCTATCTTAAAATTTCAATTGGATAT